>NW_007249727.1:154671-223267 GCF_000164805.1 Carlito syrichta | reverse complement strand
CAAAAAAAAAAAAAAAAAAAAAATATTCAAGTATGGAAAATACCCATCATATAGCAAATAAAACAATGTTACAAAGTAGTACATATGCAAATGAACATAAGTTACTAGAAGTATGAATGTTAAACCAGAAAAAAATAACATTTTTATATATATACTTTCAGGAAAAAGTTGCCTTTTATCAAATAAAATAATTTGCATACTCCGTATGCTATTTGATTTGATAGGTTTTAAATCTAAAATGTTAAGCTAATAAAAACATTTTTTTCAACTTGCTTAAAGATTTATATTTATTTTTGTGGTGATATTATAGCTCTTTTCATTTCTTCAAAATTTTCTGAATTTTTTCAACACTGAATACTTACGTATCTGGTAATCAATAATCATTTGGTAAAGACCATACTTATTCAGGAAATAAAGCATGGTTTTATGAGATAGAAAATAGTATATGCCATTTTCTGTTCAATGATTTACAGAATTCTAGCTCTGAAATGAATCTTTAAAATAACGTAGAGGAAAACTTTCATTTATTTATAAATAAATCCACTTCAAGAGAGGCTGTGAAATAAGTTAAATTTGGGGGGATTACACTTAGTGAGTATTTACTAGTGTGAGTGCTATGCTAGGTCCTTAGGTTACCTATTTGAATTAAGGTCCCAGGCGCGGTGGCTCAAGCCTGTAATCCCAGCACTTGGGGAGGTCAAGGTGAGAGGACTGCCTGAGTTCAGGGGTTCGAGACCAGCCTGGGCAACTTGGCAAGACCTCGTCTCTAAAAAGAAAATACTAAACACTGAATTAAGGTCTCAAGAACCTCTTGGTCTTGTAAGGGAACCAAACATGTAAACAAAACATGTCAGTTTAACCTGACCAACATAGTAGAATGTATATCATGGTGAGTCGAAGGAAGCTTCTGCAAAGAGGTGCCGATGCCAGAAATTCAAAAGTTAGAAGGTGTCTGCAGACAGGTGGGGAGGATAATCAGATTGCACAGAGGGAATTTCATGCAAAGACATGGATTATGGGACAGAAATATGCTAAGGTGGCTAGGGAAAGGGCATGCGGAATATTGTCTACCGACCCAGTAATGATCTTAGATTTCAGAATCATTTAAAAGAAATGAAAAGGCATAAATCACAGCGTCTGTCTCACCAACGCAGTAAATCAGGTGAGTTGCATGGAAATTCTTACAGTGCTGTAGATTTCCTTGGGGAATATACGTTTAATTCAGTAAGAAGACATCTGTAAGATGTGTATTAACTTTGTGAATGACTCATGAGAAAGCCACACAATCGAGATGCAGGCATCAAGACGACTAAATTCCTGCCCTGACTGATCCCAAATACACTGAACATGTTGGTCAGGTCATGGCCTTCCCTTTCCCCCATTTATAAAACAAAAAGCTTAGATACGGTAGTCTTCAATCTTTGTCTTGGTAAAAACTATAGTTGTATGTCATTTATACAAATCATGACTAAGTTGTCTTATTCATACTTGTATGGTGTTTCTCAAAGAAGCAAATTAATACAAACAAATATCTTCTTATTAAAGAAGAGAGAAGGGAAGAAGAGGAGAGGGGAAGAGAGATGCCAGGATAAAAGACAGGAAATAGGAAAGAGAATAGAAAGAAAAAAGAGAAAGAAAACAAAATGTTTTTGTGACATTTGTGTGCTTACAATCACAACTTAAGTCCTGAAATACAGTTATTTATTAAATATTAAACACAGTAATACAGACACATACAAATTTTAAAACTATGTGAGGTTACTGCAACCTTGGCTAAATGTATTGTTAAAATGTAAAATCAATAATACTTGTTTTTAGTTATTTAAAGAAGCTAATAATTGGAGGCTATATCTATGGAAAATGATTTATTGATAATCTCACTACTATATGTTATCCAACTTTCATGATACTTTATCTGTTCACTTCTTATAGCAATAATACTGCTTTCTTAATATTATTTTTTTAAAAACCAAGACGAAAACAAGTAAAAGAGCAATTATCCATGTTATACCACTGAAATTTCCAATTGCAATACAGCTGATGATCATTGATTTGGTTTTTTGAAAAGCAGTATGATTGCAATGGCCAAAATGCCAAAAGCATCAAATTAGGATTTCACTTTGGGATAAGGTCATCCTTTATACCCAGACTCATATTTTGAATAAAGGTTGCTGAAACCCTTTGATTAAACCTGCTTTGGAAAAGAGAGTGACATTCAGAGAGCCGGGGTGCAACCCCAGCTGTATCAAGAAGTACTTACAAATACCTAGGAAATTCAGCTGAATTCTGAGTTTGGATTTTCTCTTATATGCACCAAAGACATGTCCTCCTGCAGTCTCTAAACAGCCTTGCATTTGAGTTTCTAAGCTTGAGCTTCCTTCACAGTTCTAATCGGTGGTTAGGGAAAGATATTAAGAATACTTTTGCTGCGCTGCAACTATGATCTCAGACTTGATCCTGTTCTCTGGTTCCTACTTCGGTCACATTTGGGAGGCAAGATGTACAGAGGGCAGTCCTGTAGACTCTATTATCAGGTGTCTGCTTGTTTGAAGACTGGCTCAAACAGTTCCTTTATTACTGACAATAACGCAAGTAGGAGCCCTTAAGGTGGCAACCGGCACAAAGTGAGGGTCAATAAATATAGCTAAAACTAAAGAAAAAAAATTATCTACTACAAATCCTCTCTCTAACCTGAGCCCAGTGTTCATCTCCCTCACTGTTCCCATCATCTTCCACTCATCTTTCTTCGTATGTGATGAAGTTCTTGTAGCCAGAGGAGCAGAGCTTCATTCATCGGGTTATCCTCAGCTTATAAGCACACTCCCCAGCCCAAATAGGATGCTCAACAAGGTCTCATGTGTGGTTGAATGAATGGATACTGACCAAACACTGTATTCAGTGTCTTTATCTATCACCTTACAGGGTGAAGGCTTTTCTCTCTCTCATGTCTATTCTTTCCCTCAGAACATCTAATAACCACTCAGGCATTTCTTCCAGTTCTTTTAGCCTCTGGAATCCATTCTCAGCTTTGACAATCATGCCTAGTGGCCCTCATCAATAGCAGTCTTCAAGTCCCTAACAGTGGCTTCATTTCAATATAATTTTCAGAGTATAAGCAAAGCAAAGTCATGATTTTGCACTGTGGTCTTAAGAGAGATCAATGCAGTTTCTCATAATATTCCAAGACATCACTATCCCCTAGGGAGAAGAAAACGAGATTTTTGGGAGTTAGGAGGAAGAAGGAATCGAGGAGGATGACGGAATTGAAGGAGCCAGTTCAGAATGCCCCACCCAACCATCCTTGATGCCAATGGGGAGGTGGGTTTTGCAAAGGGGTTAAAAATGCCCTCTACGGCTCAGTTATCCTTAGCTTCCTGGAGAGAGATGGCCGAGTGAAGGCTCCCCAGAGCTAGGCCTGTCTGAACTATCCAAGCCATTCCTCTACTACTTTTGATGCAGTGGCTGTACCTAAGATGAGTCAAGCTCTTCTTCTGTCAGTATTTCACATGCAGATGATATTCCACTTCAGGAAATGAGGATTGGAACTGCTCATCGTTAACCTTAGGAGCTGTCTTTGGCATCTCTGGACCGCATGGTCACAAGAATTATGGTGTCACATGCTTTTTCCACTTCCCACTGCCCGACAGAAGTTGTCACTTTCTGGCACCTGCCACCAGCATTTATCCTGCCCAAGTCAATTTCAATTTTCTTTTATTTTGGCAGACTCTTTTCTGCAAAGCACCCTGCCGTTAGCTCTCTGCCGCTTTTAGCTAATGTGGAAAACAAAACCTTCTTTGGCACGTGTAATTGGCAGCAGCCACATCTCTCCCCACCTTGCTTGCAGGGAAGGCTGTTTTTGAGGTTTAAAGAAATATGAACAAAGAAGGAAAGACAGCACTCTGGGTTGAACACCATGGTTAAGCCTGGAAGGCACACACAGAATTTGGAGCAGCTCCCTGAAGAGGCCGAGAATTATGGAAGCCCTTCATAGGATGGGCTGTGCAAAGAGGATTGTCTTAAAGAGCAAAGGAGAGGTTACAGACCCTTCAAATTAATCACTGCCAAAATTGCTTTCCATTGGCAGAAGCAGTAGCAATTATAAATAAAATACAGAGGATTAAATTGTGGGAGAAAAAAGAGAAAAGAATTTTATGTCAAGTGGGACTGACAAACCAAAGAGCTGAAAATTTAAATGCAATCTCATATCTCACATGGGGGAATAAAGCTTGTTTTAAAAAATGGCATGGCAAAGTTTTATATAGAGAAAACAACCATATTTCACAAATTCACTCAGTGTTCAATAGATTTGTGGTCTAAATTTTAAGCTTAAAGAGACTCTCAGAGGGTGTTTTTCCTAATAATGGCCACAGACCACCTAAACCAAAGGTACTTGGAGTGCTCCTTAAACTATGGAAATGCCTAAATTTTGGAATAAACATTTTTTAAAGTAGGGATTAACAATATGGAATTTTAGTAAGCACCCAGGTGGCTTCTAAACCTTCTTTTAAAAGGTCCCTTCTCGGCCAGGCTTGGTGGTCAGCCTGTAATCCCAGCACTTTGAGAGGCCAAGGTGAGTGGATTGCCTGAGCCCGTGAATTCAAGACTAGCCCAGACAACTTGGCGAGATCTCATGTCCACAATAAATCAAAAATTAGCCAGGCGTGGTAGCGTGCACCCGTAGATCTGGCTACTTGGAAGGCTAAGGGGGAAGGATCGCCAGTGCCCAGCAGGTCAACACTGGGGTAGCCATGAGTGTGCCACCGCACTCCAGCATGGGTGACAGAGTGAGACTCTAACTCAAAAAAAAAAAACCAAAAACACCTTCTCTTAAACTTATCTACTGACCTGGATGTAGTAGCCAAGGCGGTGGTACAGCAGTTTGCCTGGCACTGTGAGGCTGTCCACTCTGCAGTTGGGACAGGGCCTCCCTGAGTTGTGCGCTGACACAAGGATGCAGAAGCCCTCGTGGTGGCCCTAGTGAGGCCAGCTGTTCACTGTTTGCCTTTATATGCAGGGCCACAGGCCCACCTTTCCATTCATCTTGTCAAAACTAGTCAAGCAAGAAATGCGTATTCCATGTTTATCACGGTAGGCACTGCATTCGGTGCCAGAAATACAGCAAAACATAAGACAGCTCCATGGGGCTTACATCTTTCACTGGACACAGATGTCAAGTGAGTACAATTAGCTATTTAAATGCCACCTGCCGGCTGGGCTCAGTGTCTCAGCCTGTAATCCCATGCTTTGGGAGGCCGAGGTGAGTGGATTGCCTGAGCCCGCGGGTTCGAGACCCACCTGGGCAACTTGATGAGACCTCATCTCTACAATAAAATCAAAAAATTAGCCAGACGTGGTAGCGCGCACCTGTAGTTCCAGCTACTTGGAAGGTTAAGGCGGAAGGATCGCCAGAGCCCAGCAGGTCGAGGCTGCAGTGGCTGGGAGCAGCCACTGCACTCCAGTCTGGGCAACAGAGTGAGACTCCAACTCAAAAAAAAAATAAATTAATAAATGCCACCTGCCACCAGTTCTGTGAAAGAGGGGCCCATCCATGAGCACTTATCAGGAGGGATCTGACCCGGTCTGCGGGATTGGGGAAGATTCCTTGCCGAAAGGATGATTAAATCATCCTCTGAAGAAAGAACAAGGATTAGTCCAGAGAGAAGAGTGTTCAGGGCAGGGAGAAGAATATTGTTGTGAATATCCTGTCGGCGAGGAAGAGCTTGATCTGTTCGAGAAACTGAAAGAAGTCCAGTCTGTCGGCAGCATAGAGAAGGAGCAGGCAGGATCCTAACTACGTACTATCTTGGGAGTCTGTGGTCAGAACTGAGTTCAGGAAGATGAAAAACTATTGGACATTCTGAAGTGAGAATAATGTGATCAGATGCTTATTTTAAAAAGACTCGGCTGCAGTGAAGACACTGCACTGATGAATTTAGAGATGACTATATTTGGAGAGTGAAAGAAAAAAATTCATGAATAATTCTGACATTTTTGCTTGCAAACTAGACAGTGACAATATTCTCTAAGACCCAAAATAATGAAGACAAAAAGAGGCTTATGCTGAAAATTCTGAGTTTGGCCTGACCGTGCTGAGCGAGAAGGAGGTATTCAAATGAAGGTTCTCAGAGGCAGTTACAGCCAGGAGCTAAGAGAAGTGACCTGAGCTGGCCCTGGACATGTGAGCAGCTGCAGCATGGAATTGATGAAGCCTCCTCCATAGGGGGCAATGTGGCCCATGGGAAGTGTAAAGAAAGAAGCAGGCTTAGGGCTGGCTGAGTGCTGCCAAACCCTGGCATGTGAAGATCAGGTAGAAGAAGACAAACCAAGAAGTCCTTAGAAGAAAACTCAAGTGAGGTGTCACACAGTCCAAAGAAAGCAAGCTTGGACCAAAAAGAGAGAGTTGAATATGGCATAAAGGTCAAGGATAATGCCCTAGTGGCATGGTGGTCATTCGTGGAATTAGAACAGACCTTTGAGTGAGGTGATGGGAGAACGCATATCTGCATAGACCGAGGCACAAGTGAAAAACGAGGACGTGGAGTCATGGCATGTCTGGACAACTCTTTTGAGAAGGAGGTTTGGCTGTAAAAGGGAGAAAGTGAGGGAGGTATCTGGAAGGGAAGGAGTTTCAAGAGCAGGTTTTGTTTATCTTATTCTGCTTTTTTTTTTCTTCCCCAAAGGAAGAGCCATGAACATGTTTAAACCCTAATGGGAAATAGGCAGGAGACGGGGAGAAGTTGAAAATAGAGAATTCTTTCTTGGAAGGTGGAAAATGATTCATCATGTTGGGGTATCTGGTCTCACCTGGGGAAGAAGGACCTGTTCTCCTCTGTAACAGGAAGAAAGGAGGATGAAGACAGGAGGGAAAGGTTTGGAGATGGAGCTAGGGTTTCATCCACTTATATTTTCTTTATTGTGGCAAGATGGGATCACCTCTGATGGGAGCCAGAAGTGTGATGAAAGGGGGCATCTGAAACTGACCTGACTCCAAGACGAAAGAGTTGGCTAGAGAGACATGAGTAGACTTCTGGGCAGTGTTGTGATCCTTGCTGCTGAGAATCTACTATAGAACCTGCAAACTCTAGATGATACAAATGCTGAATCTACTGGAAGAAAATGAAAATCATGCAGCAAGTGCCAACAAATCAGCATTTGCTCACCTGTAAGAGAAGCACATATAAAGTATTGGAGGGACATGCAGTGAAAAACTCTGCTCAGGAGAGTGGAGAGAGGCTTCCAGAGAAGGGAATATGTGATCCAAGGCTGGATGAGGGCTATATAATGGCCAGTGATCACAGGGGGCCAGCTTTGACTCTAGTTTGACACATACAGGGTGACACAGCCGAGCTACTGGGTTTAGGAATCCACCAGCCAAACTCATGTTGCACATGTGTGAATTCAGCAAGAAAATTACTTCCCCCATTGTATTAGTTAGTTTGGGCTGCCCCAACAAAGTGTCACAGACTGAGTGACTTAAACAACAGACATTCATTATCTCACAGTTCTGGAAGCTGGAAGTCCAAGATCAAGGAGTCAGCAGAGTTGGTTTCTCTTGAGGTCTCTCTCCTTGGCATGCACATGGCTGTCTTCTCCGTGTCCTCACACAATTCTCTATGCATGTGAAGCCCTTATGTCTGTTTCTCATGTCCAAAGTTTCTCTTCTAATAACGACACCAGTCATATTGGATTAGGGTCAGCCCGTTTGACCTCATCTAACCTTAACTACCTTTTAATAGTCCTATCTACAAATATAGTCACGTGCTGAGGCAATGAAGGTTAGGACTTCAAGATATGAATTTTAGGGAAACACAGTCCAGTCTGTGACACCAGCACACTGCTAGAAAGCACTTGAAAGAGACTAGACCCAGAAGTTATGATTCTAAGTAGAACTTTCCTTTGCCTTGATCAGTGTAGCTCAAGGTATAATGCATGGACCAGATGCATCATCTAAGAGCTTGTCAGAAATGCAAGTTCTCAGGACCCATCCTAAACCTGCTGAATCAGAAGATTTCAGAGTGGTGCTCAGTAATCTGTCTTTTAACAAACTCTCCAGGTAATCATTTGGGCGCAAGATCACTAAATTTTCAGGAAGCCAGTGAGTTAATTTAGTTACACATTTCAAGTATTTATACTAAATACTAATTTATCGGGCCTTGGAAAAGCCCTTCAAGAACAAAATAACAACCAAAAAGGACCCAAAGAGACTGCAATGGCAGGAATTGAGCCTAGATAAGCGTTCATGGTGAACCTGCTGAGGGTTTGGGCAAATCAGATAACATCTCTGCACCTCGGTCTCCTTATCCATCTAACAGAGATAGGAAAGCTTGTTTGAAAACTGACTATGAGGATGAAGTGAGAAAATCCAAGTGCACTCCAAGCACCTATCATAGTGTCTCCTACACACCAGGCAGCTGATAGTTGCTTTCCCCACAAAGAAGTGACTTCCATATCTGCAGTGCAAACACAAGGACAAATGTGCAGTTCTAGGCATCATACCTCATTGCTATGGAGCTACTAGGATCCTTATGATTAAAAGGTATATATTTTATATTTTATTTTGCCTTCCTCAATCTCTCAGAGTAGCAAGAGATGAGTTATTTGAGAGCTAGCTCTTGGAAGGCTGTTTCTTCATAGGGCATCTGTAGAGAGAAGGGGTGCCCACAGGCAGTTGCAGCTCAGGAGCAGGGGTCGATAACAAAAGAGTAATCTTGGAGGGTACCAGAGAAAAGCTTTTGCAAGTGGTTCTTCTAGAAAATGAATTCTGTAGTGTAGATCACACACACACAACACAAAAAGCAACTAAATCACTTTACTTAGAATACACTAATATACATGGTCTCCAATATCCTGATCTGATGTTGTGATAAAGTTATATCTTTATCACAAAGATATAACTATAAAGTAACATAAATTTGACTTAGATTGAGACCTCATGTGGCGTTTTAGGTGAGGAATTTGGAGACTATTATAATAAAATGGGCAAATGTAGGCAATTTCATACAAAATTGGTTTTAATGCATACTGGACTTCTTATTTAGTAATGAAATACTTAGGTTGATTTTTAAATAATGTGTAGCTCAGTTCCCAGATCTGTAACTTGAATTATAAATAAAATTATATCTTCATATCAAATTTTACAGCGGTAGCGAAAAATGCAATTTTTCTTTTTTTCAAATTATTTCTTAAATTCAAAATACCGCTCTTTTTCACATACCATTAGCTTTTATTGCATATGTTTATTTCCAACTAATTTGCTTGGATTTTATCATGTTTTCCAAATTCAGTACATAAAATTATCATTTCTTAAAAACAGATATATAACCATAATGAAGAGGATGTATGCATGTATATAGATATGAAATATATTTTCAATGTAAATTATCCTAAATTCTTAAAGTGTTTATGGGAACCTAACAATTGTGCTTCCTTTAAGTTAACTCTTACACATAAACCCATTAATATATCTTAAAAGAAATGAATGCTCAGAAGTTACACCTTTAAGCAAAATGCTAATAACTAAAATATAAAATAATGTGTATGTCCAGTTAAAATAAAACTTTACATAACAATAGAACATATAGACCAATTATGATGCATACAGTAGAATATTACTACATAGAAATTACATAAGCAATAACACGGATGGATCTCAGAGAAAAATGTATATAGGAAAAAAAACACAGACTTTTATACATACTGTATGATCCCTTTTATATAAAGTTCAGAAACAGGGACATTATTCCAAAGAGACAGAATGATCCTGGGTGGGTGGAGGGTTTGAAGTGGAGAGGACATGAGGGTGTCTGTTGAAGTATTAGAACTTTTCTACCTCAATCCGGGTGTTGGCTCTCCAGGAGTGTTTCATTTAAAAATCCATGTGGTATGAACAGACACTTCTCAAAAGAAGACATACAAGCAGCTAACAGATAGGTGAAAAAATGCTCAGCCTCACTAGTCATCAAAGAAAATTAAATTAAAACCACACTGAGATATCACCTAACTCCAGTCAGGATGGCCATCATCAATAATTCAAAAAACAACAGATGCTGGAGAGAATGCAGATGTTGGTGGGAGTGTAAATTAGTTGATGGGAGTGTAAACAAACCCTGTGGAAAACAGTTTGGCAATTCCTAAATGATCTAAAAGTCAACCTTCCATACGACCTTGCAATCCCCCTATTGGGAATATACTGGAAGGAACTCAAATCACAAGATACCTACACATGTATGTTTATTGCAACATTGTTCACAATAGCAAAAACATGGAACCAAATGTGCTACCCATCAAAAGAAGATTGGATTTTTAAAATGTGGTACATATATGCAATGGAATATTACACAGACAAAAAGAAGGGCAAAATTATGCACCTCACAGCAACCTGGATGGACTTAGAATCTATAATACTGAGTGACCTATGACAGAAGCAAAGAACTGAATATCACATGTTCTCACTCATAAGCGGATCTCGAATGATTACCGTAAAACTATAAGAAAAGGATTGGCAGTAGTGGGAAACTGCCAGGGGAAGGCGGGAATGGGATTGGTAGTAGCGGGAATCCACCAGGGGAGGGAGGCACACCTCATCAACAAGGGTACATGCATAATGAACATTTGTATACCCAACCCTGAATTGTACCCTACATCTTTAAAATTTTAAAAAATTAAATTAATTAAAAATCTATTTGGTTGTGGAATTAACAACTATGCCATTTACCATATGATGTATGCTATTTGTTTAGTAAAAATAAATTTAGAACACTACTCTTAAAAATATGCAAGTATATAATTTACGGCAAAGGTGAGCAACAACACTGGTACAAAAGTGGAAATTCAACTGGTTAATTAATATAAAGAAGAGCTTGAGTTACAGGCATTCAGAATGGCTTATTATGACACTGCTTGGGTTGGTGGAAGTCTAAGTGACCCCCAGTTACTCAGACCTCTGTTCAGTCCCTTCCTCTTGAGTGTAAGACCTTAAAGATGATGACAATTACTCCCATGATTAGACTACATCCTATGGCAAAAGCGAAGGAATTTTGCAGACATAATTAAGACCCCTTATCAGCTGCCTTTACATTTATCAAAACAGAGCCCCTCCTGCTCACTTTGAAGAAGTAACCTGCCAGTTTTGAGAAAGCCATGTGGCTAAGGCCCAAGGGTAACTTCAAGGAGTTGAGAGCAATGCCCAAGCTGATGGTCAACCAAACACCTCTGAACGGAATTATGCCAATAACCTAAATGAGCTTGGAAGGGAACCCTGAGCACTAGATGTCAGTGCAGTCCTGATAGCACCCCCATTTCAGCCTTGTGAGATCTGAGCAGAGGGCCCATTGTGCTGTGCCTAGATCATTGACTGACAAAATCTGCGACCATAAATGGGTATTGTTTTAACCTGCTCAGTTGATGATGATTTGTTAATAGCAATAGAAACTGTCACAGATTTTGGTAACTGGAAATAGAGAGTTTTCATAACAAATGACCTTAAAAAGGTAGGAGTGGTTTGAAATCAGGGAGTGGTCAGGAGATCAAAGATTTTTGAGGAGCATGACAGAGTAAACCTCAATTTTTTTGGACAGATTGTTAGTAGAAAACTTAGCAAAAGTGTCACCTTCAGTTATATGGAAAACAGAATTTGTAAGCGACAAAATGGGATATTTAGTTAAGCATATTTCCAGGAAAAAGAAATGAAAGTGCTACCTGGGCCGGGTGTGGTAGCTCACGCCTGTAATCCTAACACTATGGGAGGCAGAGGAGAGAGAATTGCCTGTACTAAGGGATTCGAGACCAACTTGATGGGGCAACTTGGCAAGGCCCCATCTCTACAATAAATCAAAAAGTTTTCCAGGTGTGGTGGTGCAAGCCTGTGGTTCCAGCTATTTGGAAGTCTGAGGCAGAAGGATCCCCTGAGCCCCGCAGGTCACAGCTGCAGTGGCTATGAGTGTGACGCTGTACTCCAGCCTGGGCAACAGAGTGAGACTCCAACTCAATTATAGTAAAATGAGAGAGGAGAGAGAGAAATTGAGGGAAGAATTGTTATTCAAACAGAAAATGATAACTACTACCACAAAAACTGATGATTTTTTTGATGATCTCAGCCTCAACAGGTTAAAAAAAAGTGGTAAAAGTCAAGAAAAGCTACTAATTACATGACAGAAAGAAAAGGCTACATGGGAGATGGTATAACTTTCTGCTAAAACCTCAAAAAATTTAAAAAGTCAGAGTATTTGGTGACAAAAATGGCCCTTTAAAAGTATTAAGAATGCTGGATGTGGTGGCTCATGCCTGTAATCCCAGCACTTTGGGAGGTAGAGGCAAGAGACTTGCCTTAGCCCAGGGACTCGAGACCAGCCGGGGCAACTTAGTGAGACCTTGTCTCTTCAAGAAAACAAAAAATTAGCTGGGTGTGGTGGCGTAAATCTGTAGTTCCAGCTTCTTGGAAGCCTGAGGTGGAAGAATCACCTGAGCCCAGCAGGTCAAGACTGCAATAGCTGTGAGTGTGCCCCTGCACTCCAGCCAACAGAGTGAGACACCACAAGAATGATTTCAGCAAGACAGTGAATTAAGAACTCCAGGCCCCCATTATCCCATGGAGACATCAAATAAACTAAAGACAGATTATAACAATTTTATAGAAACTCTGGAAATTAACCAAAAATCTACAGTAACCAATCAAACACCCAGCCAGCACATGCATACATGTGCACACATACACACACACACACACACACACACACACACATACACACACCCAAAATGGTAGGAAATTCCACGTTTTTATTTGACCTTGCCCCAACTCTTTCCCACATTGTTTGGGCCATAAGGAAGTGACCTAATTCCTAGACCCCTCCTTTGGGGCAGAAAGAGAAGAGTAGAAATTGTTTTCAAACCGGGCTCGGTGGTTCAGCCTGTAATCCCGCGCCTTTGGGAGGCTGAGGTGAGTGGATTGCCTGAACCCGTGGGTTCGAACCCACCTGGGCAACTTGGCAAGAACCCATCTCTACAATAAATAAAAAACTAGCCGGGCATGGTAGTGCGTACCTGTAGTTCCAGCTACTTGGAAGGCTAAGGCAGAAGGATCGCCGGAGCCCCAGGAGATTGTAAGTGAATACAACAGAACATCTAAGGTCCTGGGATGGACCTGGGGCGAGACTTTCTGAGAAGCCAAGACATTTCAAGGTGGCCAGATCTATTTGACAAAATCACAAGATTCTTTGAAAATGGAAGCATATAATAAAATTATCTCTTTTTTTGGTAGTCAAGAAGTACTCTTCTTTACCTTGATCAGTTGTCACTTTAATTATTTTAAAGTTTATAATAGACAATGTGGATTAACTTGCTCTTAGAAAAATTTGCAATTATGTGTATATTAGAAAAAGAAAACTTCTGCATTCAACATATAGTAAAGTAATACATATTTTATAAGTATTCAAAATCAAAATACTTTTCTGAAAAAATAGTAGCCAAGGAAAATTAGAAGAAAAAAATGCACACATTTTCAGAGGCCCATACAGGACACATGCCCAGAAAGGAACTTTGAAGACCCAAAGCCTTTATCCCCGTCTCATCTCAGGATTCAGAGAATCACTAACTAGCAAAGGTCTTCCACACCAGTGTGCAAAGATGGGAAGAAGTGGCTGTTTTATCAAATGCCCATTTTTCAACAAATAATCATTTTTTAAAAAAGGAAAACCTGACCTGTTCAAAGAAGCAAAATAATGTCCAGATTCTCTTAAAATACACAAGTTAAAAATTTTTATATCATTTTAAATTATTTCAAAAAGCTAAGGAAGGCATGAATAAAGAACTAAAAGAAATGAGGGAAACAATATATAAAACAAATGAGATTATTAACAAATAAATGAAAATCATAACTGTAACAGCAACAACAACAAAAGAACCAAACAAATTCTGGAATATCGAAAAATACAACTGAATAGAAAACTTTATTAGAATAATTCAAAGATAGACTTGATTACACAGAAGAAAGAATCAGCAAATCGTGAAATTATTGGGGCCTGTAGCATAAAGTAAAAAAAAAAACAAAAAAACGACATAGTAAAATGAATAGAGCCCAAGGAACTTAGGGGAAAATATCAAGTGGATCAATATATGCATTATGAAATTTCCAAATGGAAAAGAGAGCAGTAAAGGGGCAGAAAATTTTTCAAACTTGAGGACACTCATGGATATACAAATAAAAAAGCTCGGTAACTCCAAGTAAGAGAAACCTGGAGACCTACACCAAGACATAGTTATAAACTAAGTACTGAAAGCCAAAGAAAAAAAGACAATCTTGAAAGTATCAAGAAAAAAGAGACTCACAATGTACAAGGGATCCCAATACAACTATCAGTATATCTCTCAGGAGAAGGCTTGCACACCAGAAGACAGTAGTGTCTCTTCTAAAGTGATCATAGAAAAAAAAAAACCTGTAAACTGATATTTTATATACAGCATAAACGTCCTTAAAAAAAACAAAGGAAAGCCGGGCTCAGTGGCTCAGCCTGTAATCCTGCGCCTTGGGAGGCTAAGATGAGAGGATTGCCCAAACCCACGGGCTTGAGACCCGCCTGGGCAACTTGGCAAGACTTCATCTCTACAATAAATCAAAAAATTAGCCAGGTGTGGTAGTGCGCGCCTGTAGTTCCAGCTACTTGGAAGGCTGAGGCGGAGGGATTGCCAGAGCCCAGCAGGTCGAGGCTGTGGTGTCCGGGAGCAGCCACTGCACTCCAGTCTGGCTGACAGAGTGAGACTCCAACTCAAAAAAAAAAAAAACAAAAACAAAGGAGAAATCAGACATTTCCAGATAAGTAACACTTCAGGAAGTACATTACACATAGACCTACCCTATAAGAAATGCTAAAGGGAATCTTTTAAGTTGAAATACAAGAATGCCAGACAATAATTCAAAAACATATGAAAACAAAAAGTTATCTGATAAAGGCAAGTGCATGGACGAATAAAAATAGGTATTATTATAGTTTTGCTTTGTACTCTACTTTTATTTTCTACAGAATTTAAAAGTCAAATGCGTAAGAATGACTTTAAACATGTGCCAATGATTACACAATTTGTGACATTCATAAAGTGGATGAGGCAGAGCCGTAAAAAAATCTAAGGTTTTTATATGTGATTGAGGTTACAGTAGTATTAATTTAAGATAATCAGAACTTTATGATATTATATGTAAACCTTTGCTAAGCACAAATAAAATATCTACAGAATACACATAGAATGAAGTAAAAAGAGAATCCAAATATGTAATTCCAAAAATTTCAGTATTAGAGGAAAAAAGGATTAAAAATCTGTAAGACATGAGAAACAAGTAACAAAATGATAAAATAAGTGCTACTCCATCAGGAATGATGTTAAATATAAATGGATCAAACTCTCCAAACAAAAGACATAGATTGGCAACATTGATGGAAAAAAAACCATAATTCAATGATCTCTACAAGAGACATATTTTAGGTCTATGGATACACATAATTTAAAAGTAAAAGGACAGGAAAAAAAATATTTCATTCAAATAGTAACCAAAAGAGAGCAGGGCTGCTATACAAATATCAGACAAAATAAATTTTAAGTAGAAAGCAGTTATGAGAAGGACATTTGTTTGTCCATTTTATATAAAGAAATCAATTCATCAAGAAGATATAACAACTATAAACAAGATAAACAAGATACTGGCATACCAAATTCAATAGTGTATTAAAATTATTATATATTTTTATTATTATATTTTATATACCATGACAAATGATTTATCCCTGGAATGTAAAAATGGTACAACATGCAAAAAAAAAGTAACATCCCATATTGAGGTTGAAAGAGAAATAACCTTATAGTCATCTCAATTGATGCAGAAAATTCAGCATCTTCTTATGATAAAAACACTTATAAAAAAAAAAACAAAACTAGAAATAGGCTGGGCGCAGTGGCTCAGCCTGTAATCTTAGCACTTTGGGAGACCAGGGTGAGAGGATTGCCTGAGCCCAGGGGTTCAAGACCTACCTGGGCAACTTGGTGAAACCTCATTTCTACAGTAATTCATACACACACACACACACACACACACACATACACACAACTAGCCGGGCAGCTACTTGGAAGGCTGAGGCAGAAAGATCACCTAAGCCCAGCAGGTGGAGGCTGCAGCGGCTATGAGCATGCCACTGCACTCCAGCCTGGGTAACAAGAGTGAAACTCCAACTCAAAATATACACAAAAAACTAGGAATAAAAAGAAATTACTTTGACATAGTAAAATGTACTTATGAAAAGCACATGCAACATTGTACTCAATAGTGAAAAAATAAAAATGTTTCCTCTAAGATCAGAAACAAGACAAAGAATCCCATTTTCACCTTCTATTCAAGATAGTACTGGAAGCCCTAGCCAAAGAATTAGGCAACAAAAAGAAATAAGTCTTCCAAATTGGAAAGGAGAAAATAAAATTATTTCTGCAGATGACATGATCTCAATAGATGCAGAGAAAGCATTTGGCAAAATCCAACCACCTTTCGTGATAAAAACACTCCTAAACTAGGAATAGGCAGGAACTTCCTTAGCTTAATAAAGAGAGTTTATAAAAACTCTCAGTTAATATTATACTTAACTCTCATAGTTCCGTAACTAGAAATTTCTTACAGCTCCAGAAATAAAACATTTCCAATTTTTATAATGAAAGATCTGAATATTCATTTCTCTAAAAAAGATATACAAGTGGCCATTAAGTCCATGAAAAGATGTTCAACGTCGTTAGCCATCAGTGAAATGCAAACAAAACTACCATGAGAAGGCACTTCATATCCACCAAGTTGTCTGTAATCAAAATCATAGATAATAACAAGTGTTGGGAGAATGCAGAGAAATTCGAACCCTCATCTACAGCTGATGAGCATGTAAGGTGTAGTCACTTTAGATACTTTGTGACAGTTACTCAGATGGTTAAACATAGGGCCAGCAATTTCACTCCTAGGTATATACATAAGAGAAAATACATACCCACAAAAAACGCTCATAACAATCTGCTTGCAATAGCAAAAACTGAAAACAACCCAAATGCCATCAACTGATGAATGCCCCAACAAAATGTGGTATATTCACACAACGGAGTATTATTTGGAAATCAAAAGAAATGAAGTACTGACACATGCTCTAATACAGATGAGCCTTGAGAACATTGTGCAGAATGAAAGAGCTAATCACAAAGGACCACCCAGATTATGATTCCATTTATAGAAAATGTCTACATTAGGCTAATCTATACAAATAGGAAGTACAGTAGAGGTTACCCAAAGCTGGAAGGAGGGGCATATCGAGGCGTGATGGCTGAGTGACATGGAGTTTCTTTTCAGAATAATGAATAGTCTAAGACTGATTGTTATGATGATGTACAACTCTGAATGCACTAAAAGTCATTGAATGGCACACATTGATTGAGTGAATTGTGTGGTGTATATGAATTACATCTTAATAAAACTGTGAAAAAGAGAAAGAAGATATGCTTAGCATAATCATGAGGGAAACGCAAATTAAAACCACAATAAGAAACCACTACACACCAATCTTAATGATAAAATACATATTTTTGGACTCTGATAATACCAAGTGCTAGAGAGGACGTAGGGTAACTGTAGCACTCCTTAGTGCTGGCGAGGTTGCAGTCTGACAGACATTTAGTGTAAGCATTATCACATGTTTAATTCTAGTTATTTATTCCTGGTCTGTGTCCCTAGTGGACTCAGTCTCTGAAGGTAGGTTCTGGATGGATTACTCTCCATATCCCTAGAGCCCGGCTCAGAGTTCCTTGGTGAGTTGTTGCTAATAAATATGCTAGGAACTGGATTAAATCTGAGCTGCCGTCCCACACCTAGAAACTAAGTCTGGATTCTGTCCACATGTTATTGCCGAAGCAAAGGAGGTTGGCATACAAGGGCCAGGACCGTGATTTTGGCCCCAGTGGACAGAGGTTCTGTGACGGCAAGGCCCACATCTGGCGGTTTCTTAAGCCACATCAGCCCACTCCCAGCAGAGTGCCTGCATGTAATAAACACGCTGTGAATGTAGGCCGGATTGGCTGGTGATGAAAGCAAAACAAGAGGAATGTTTTTTCATTCTTCTAATTGTATGTACTAAGAAATGTTTTACATACTAAGTCAAGTTCTAAAGAAAAGTCAATATGTCTCATAAATACTCAGTTGGTCCTTTCAAACCAGGATAAAACTTGAAACTTTCTGCCTCTGACCTGTATTTACTTACGCCCCCTCACTATCCACTCACACCTCATTTCTGGCTTCAGTAGCTTGCTACTCAGCTTTTAAAAACAAGGGACACTGAAGAGAGACAGTGGCACTGTTCCTCAGGGAAAATGCAGGAAGTCGCCTGTACTTACGGTAGCCGGGAGGACGTCCTGCAGGCCTATGGTTCTGTGGCTCTGACTTGGTTCCTGGAGCAATGTGCGATTTCAGGTTGGAATCTTGCAAAAGCATCAAAAACACCTTTTTAAGAATGAAAAAGAGCTGCGTGTTATTTTATGTCTCTTTCCACACAGCATTTCTTTTCTTTTGTCTCAATTATCTGATCAGGTCATGACAACACACCCCAAACACACCCCATATATTTCGTTGACTTGGCATAACTCTAAGGTTGCCTAGTTCTCAGCAAGCTGGTCGATATGCTACCCTAGAATCCAAAGATGAGTGAAGCTTAACTGTGAATCCCTAGTCATGGTGGCTGAAGCTGGTCAAATCCACAGGCAGTAGGAGACAGGCAGTAACAGTGCATCTGATTCAACTCGAGTGTGTGATTCACTATAACAGCATCTTTGGAATTCAAAGGTGAATCAGGCAATAAACTTATGACGCTCACAGTTTACTTAGGGTAGATGGGATCTCATATTTTAAAGTCCCCATTGAACGTACGCTTTCCATGGGCTATGATGCACCTTGTCATTCAGGCAGCTAATTTAAGCAACTTGGAAGCAGAAGTCCAACCTCAATTTACTCAAATCCAATGACGGACTACATTAGCAAAAATAAGGTGAAGGAGGGAGAGTGTTATCTGAGACAAAAAAAGATGGGGTGGATTGGGGACATCGAGGCCCTCGAGCTACACCTAGAGAGCTGGTGTGCATTTATGGAGCATTAGAGAGAGAACACTGAACATAACCATTGGGCGAACCACAGCAGCATACAGGACAGAGACTAAGACCTGCAGCAGCACAGTGGTGAAAGCAGGTACAGGACTTCACCTCCCAGAGTTTTGGCAGCCTGGTCCATAAAACAGTGATGATGACAATAGTAACGAAATTTCAGTAGATGAAGTGCCAGGCACAGGCTCTGGAAGCACACAGGGAGTCTTCTGTTATTCATGCAGCTAGCCAAGATTCACAGAATGTCCACTATGGGCCACGTGCCAAGTCAGGCACTGTGCATTGCTCTGCTCTCCTTTGGCATCATCCATGAATGTGGCTCCATCACTCCCTCCACTGCACACATCCACTGAGATCCAGGTCCCTGGCCTGGCCCCAAGCAACTCTGGCTGGACCAGTCTCATCGCCCATCCAGCTGGTGCCTCGCACTCAACGTGTCTGCACCAAGCATCCTCTCTGACTTCTGATTTCTGTACACAGCATCACCATGGTGGTTCCCTTAAATAAGCAAAAAGGTATTGTCTGTCTCCAGGTGTTCCTTAGGCGCCTCCAACCCACAGGGGAAGGGCACCAGAGAGGAATCAATGAGCAAGCAACGCTGCAAGAGAGGCGTGTAATCTCACTGCATGTGGTTAATTAGTTTGCATGGAATCCTACTGAGCTAAATCTGTGTGCTTAGTGCTGGTGAAGGGTCAGGACATTTTACTAGATCAGAAGTATGTAGTTACCTCCATCTGAAAGATAACTCTTTGCTGATTCCCAGTTAAGACTCCAAGGAATAGCTGCAAACTTCACCACTACTACAAATAATAACCATAAAAATGGTTATTAATATTACAACATGTGAGTGTGTGCCAGCCATGTGATCTTAGACAAAATATTTAACAATCCTGTCACTTAGTTTCTTTGTATGATAAATGGTAGTAAATAAAACACAGATGAGGGGTATTAAAAAAAAAAACAACCCAGAATAGTCTTTTGGAGAGCAGGCCCTTTGTGGCAGAGGCTTTCCCCACTAGGGAAATGTTCTAGGAATCCATCGGCATCAGTGTACCAACTAGTGTTGTTATTTGGCTTCCATGAACTTTTTTTGGAGATTCTTTCAACGGATTTGGCCATTGCGTGATGGGTGATTTACAAGTGCACCTGCCCTCACTGCACTGACTGTTCAACAGTTTTGGGGGGTTTTTTAAAACTTTTTTTATTTTAAAGATATGGGATACAATTCAGGATTAGTGGTCATTGTATAGGTAAAGTTTGGGTTAACAGTTTTTGATTAAAAACAGCAGGACCCCCATGTCTCACCCTCTTTACTCACTTGCTCTCATCCCAAGCAACTTTTTTGTTTTGTTTTTTTTTCTCTAGATGAAAAAAAGTCCTCAAAGAGAAAGATTTTCTGAAATGGAGGAGATGAAACAAAAAGCAGTCGAAATATGCAATGGCATCAAAATTGACTAGCTCAAAAACTGTTTTGAGCAATGGAAAAAGCATCTCAATCAGTGTATTGCATCAGAGAGTACTTTGAAGGTAACTGAAGTTTAAACATGTAAGAATAAATATGCAATCTTTAATAAATAAATTCCATTTTTGGGTGTCCTCCCTCATAGTATAGGATTGTTGCAGGTAGTAAAAGCAGTTATATATAAAGCGATGGTCTGGCAGGTAGCAAGCTGGCAATGGCTGGCCCTAAGAGTAGCCAGAGCAGGAGAAGTAAGTGTGGTGGGGTGTGCATGGTGTTTCATCGTGTGATTCTCAAATCAATTCAATAAGATACATATTGCTACCCCTGCTTAAGATGAGAGCTAGCGCGCTTAGAGGGAATGAAATCAGAAACAGTAAAAATAGCTCAATTCAAGAATTGTTCATTGAGAGATTTTCTTGTGAATCTTATTCTAAATGGAATTTGATGACAAAGACATTCTTGATAATGATCTTCATCCATCCTTTTAAAATTTTCCTTCCCTTCCTTCTCTCATAAAAGGCTGTGCACGTGTGTGAGGGGACATGAGTGTGCCAACACACATAGGCACAAATGTGTGTGCATGTGTGTGTTGGAGGAGGAAGCAGAATAAGAGCAGAGCTTTAGACCTCAGTAATCTTCCAGATCAGTGAGGAATATGATCCATTATAATACAGTACCGAGTATCAAGGACGTGTTTGAGAATTCTGGAAACTTGCATGTGACAGGTGAAAGGTAAGACAATAAGAATGTTATGAGCATCATCTAGTGGCTGCTCACCCTAATTGGGGGTACACAGTCCAGGAGGCTCTGTGAATATGAGAAAATGTCAGTTGTCCAATTAACAGAAAGAGCCAATAAAGGCTACATTTTACAAAGCGATGTGATATTGATCACTGCAGTCAAAGGTTTGGGCTCTTATGGCAGACTTTACCCTTGTTATTTTGAGTTTTAATCATCATGCTAGATGGAAAAATAAATCGTAAAACTCCCCTTAGCAAGTCCTTGCTAACACCTAGGACAGAAGATTACCCTGGGTTTTTGTGAAAGAAAATTTTTAAGAATATTTCTAATATTCCACTGAGTTTGAGAAATAGAAATTCCAAATTATAGTTTAAATACACAGCAAGTCCTCACATAACACCATTAATAAGTTCAACAAACTATGACTTTTAGCAAAATGACAAATCACAAAACCATTTTTTCTCATCGATGTTATAATAAAATGACCTTGAACAAGATATTATTTGAGAACCCACTGTATGATTTTTTGCTTAAAGTCACAGTTTCCATGAACTTATTGATGATGCTGTGAAGGCTTACTATATTCATTATTATATGATTCATATTTTCCAGAAAAACTTTAAAGCAACATATGTACTTGGCTAAAATTTAAATTTATCATACAAAATGAGTAATGATGAAAAATGATGAAATTAAAATGACGAAATTAAAACTCAAGAATGCTAAGTAGCATGACAATAATTTATAATTTAACAACAATAAGGTTTTAAAAGCAATGCCTACAGCACTATGGCATTCCTACTCTCTCTTTTCAAGAAATGGTAAATTCAAACATTTGGCGATTCTTCCTTTGGAGACTTATGCCTTCTCAATTTTAAAAGAGCTGCAGGGTCTAAGCATTTACGATGGCCTGGTGTCATCCCAACACTGATTGTGCTATCAATCCCTCAGACTGGAATGCTCTGGCCCTCCTTTCGTGTTCTCTGTTTGAAAGGACATTGTCAAATAGCATGAGAGCCCTGTTGTGATCCACACGGAAAGTGTCAGTTTGATGGACTGTGTCCTGGAGATGGTCAGCGTGAGGTGCCTTTTGGCTTAGATGCTAGAGAAATTTATGAAGCTGACCAAATTTCTGTAAGACAAGGACAATAGAGCCCCGCCGAGTGATGACATGCACAGATAAAGAATTTCCAAACTTTGACCAAAATGTAATATAAGATGTATTCTTTCAGTTTCCCCAAAGCAATTCCTTTCTCTATAAGCAGAAGACAAAACCACATGGAGAGCTTAGATGAGAAGGAGCGTGAGAGGCACTGGCAATTGTTCTCCAGACAAGGTTTTGGGCAAGGCTGACCTCTGACACGCTCCATGGTTACATGCAGCTAGGATTTATTATTTTACAGGTACTTGTTTGAGTTTCCTATTGCTGCTATAACAAACTACCTCAAATGTGGTGGCTTAAGAAAACACATTTATTCTCTTACAATTCCAGAAGTCAGAAGCCTAAAATGGGCCTTATTAAACTACAATCAAAGGAAAATACACTCCCTGGACTTTTTCAGCTTTTAGTAGCTGCCTGTATTGTTTGACTGACAGACCCATTCCCATTTTCAAAACTTATCAATCAAGAGTGACCTTGTGATGACATCACCTTCTTCCTGTCTAACCTTTTTATTCGGGCCCTTTTATTGGCATCAAGGTCACCCAGATAATCTGGGATTATCTTCCTGCCACAAGTCCCACAGAGGTAACATTTACAGGCTCCAGGGATTAGGATGTGGATTTCTTTGGAAACCATTATTCACCTGTCACAGAATTATCACACTATCAGTTCATCTTTGAAAAAAGGTCTGTTAGTTTGATGTGTCCCTAGACATTCCAAAGACAATAAAAATCAGAAAGCAGTGTAGAAAATTTTGGAGTCTAACACAATTAAATTTCAGCTGCTGGCTTTGGGTAACTGATCACCTTTTTAAGATTCAGTCTTTTAGTCTGTTTGCCAGTACAATGGGAAGGTTAAATTAGATAAGGTATAAAAAGACGAACCATAGTTCATACCCTTTTATAAGCAAAGAATGGGTCATAGTATTTAAATCTAAAGACTAATACCATAATTCGTGTTTAGAAGACAATAGACTGCCATAAATGCTTAGACTCTGAGGCTTTTTTTTATAATCAATATTTTTTATTATGATGTTGTGGGGTACAGTTAAGGGTTAGGTATACAAATACGTTTCATTCAGGCACCCTATTGATAAGAGGTGTTTCCCCATCCCAAGACAGATATTTGCTACCGTTAATCCCAACTCCCCCACCCCATAGTTTCCCACTACTGTCAGTCATTTTCTTATAGTATTAGGTTGGATGTTCAAGGTTCATTATATGAGTGAGAACATGTGATACTCGGACCTTTGTTTTTGTGAGAGGTCACTCAGTATTATAGACTCTAGTTCCATCCAGGTTGCTGCGAAATTCATGATTTTGTTCTTTTTTATGGCTGCGTAGTATTCCATCATGTATATGTACCACATTTTTTTAATCCAGTCCTCTTTTGATGGGCAGCATGGTTGCTTCCAGGTTCTTGCTATTGTGAACAGTGCTGCAAAGAAAATACGTGTGCAGGTATCTTTTTTATACAGTGATTTGAGTTCTTCTGGATATATTCCCAATAGGGGGATTGTGGGGTCATATGGGAGGTTGATATTTAAAGCTTTTAGGAATCGCCACACTGCTTTCCACAGAGGTTGCACTAGTTTACACTCCCACCAACAGTGTAGAAGTATTCCCTTTTCGCCACACCCTCTCCAGCAGCTGTTATTTTTTGAGTTGTTGATAATTGCCATTCTGGCTGGAGTTAGATGGTATCTCAGTGTGGTTTTGATTTGCATCTCCCTGATGATTAGTGAGGTTGAACATTTCTTCATGTCTGTTGGCTGCTCGGATGTCTTCCTTTGTGAAGTGTCTGTTCATATCGTTTGTCCATTTTATAATGGGGTTGTTTGTTTTTCTCTTCAGCACATTTGAGTTCCTTGTAGATCAAAGATGTTAAGCCTTTGTCTGACCTGGTGTTGGCAAATATTTTTCTCAGTCTGTAGGCTATCTCCCTGCTCTCTTGATGGTTTCTTTGGCTTTGCAGAAGCTTGTCAGTTTAATAAGGTTCCACTTGTCTATCCTCTCTCTTATGACCTGTGGGTTTTGGGTCTTGTTCAGGAATTGGAGGCCAGTTCTGATTTCCATGAGGGTATGTCCTTCATTTTCTAAGGTTCTTATGGTTTGGGGTTTTACATTTAGGTCTCTGATCCATTTGGAGTTAACCTTTGTGCATGGGGATAGATAGGGGTCCTGTTTCAATCTTCTGCATGTGGTCAGTTAGTTTTCCCAGCACCATTTACTGAATAGGTTCTCCTCTCCCCAGTGGTAGGTGGTGGAGGCTTTGTTGAAGATGAGTTGGTTGAAAAATTGAGGTTTTGCTTCTGGAATCTCAATTCTATTCCATTGATCTATATGCCTATTCCTATACCAATACAAAGCTGTTCTGATGATTGTAGCTTTATAGTAAAGTTTGAAGTCTGGTAATGTGATACCACCTGCATTGTTTTTTTTTGCTGAGAATTGTTCTGGCTATTCTCGGACGTTTGTGTTTCCATATGAATTCCTTTGTTGTTTTTTCTAGGTCTGAGAAAAATGTTGCTGGTAATTTGATGGGTATTGCACTGAATTTGTAGATTTCCTTAGGTAAGATGGACACCTTCACAATGTTGACTCTTCCAATTCATGAGCATGGGATATTTTTCCACTTGTTTGTGTCATCTTTGATTTCTTTGAGCAGTGCTTTGTAGTTTTCATTGTAAAGGTCTTTCACATATCTGGTTAGGAAGATACCAAGGTATTTCATTTCTTTTGTGGCTATTGTGAATGGAATTGTGTTTCTTATTTGGTTTTCTGTTTATTTATTATTGGTGTAAAGAAATGCAATTGTCTTTTGCACATTTGTTTTGTATCCTGAGATGTTGCCAAAGGCCTTTATCAATATAAGGAGGTTTTTGACAGATTCTCTTGGGTTTTCAAGGTACACAATCATATCACCTGCAAAGAGAGATAATTTGACTTCCTCTTTTCCTATTTGGATACTCCTGATTGCCTTCTCTTCTCTGATTGCTCGAGCCAGGACTTCCAATATTATGTTGAACAGGAGGGGTGAGAATGGGCATCCTTGTCTTGTTCCAGTTTTCAGGGGAAATGGTTCCAATTTTTGTCTGTTTAGGAGTATGCTGGCTGTGGGTTTCTCATAGATAGCTTTTACTATTTTGAGGTATGTTCCCCATATGCCTAGATGTTCAAGGGTTTTTATCAAGAAGGGGTGCTGGATTTTATCAAAAGCTTTTTCTGCATCTAATGATATAATCATGTGGTTTTTTGTTTTGACATCTGTTGATGTATTTAATTACATTTATGGTTTTACGGATGTTGAAACTGCCTTACATCCCAGGAATGAAGCCTACTTGGTCATGATGGATGATTTTTGAGATGTGTTGTTGAATCCGGTTCACAAGGATCTTGTTGAGAATTTTAGCATCTATGTTCATCGAAGATATTGGCCTGTAATTCTCTTTCTTTGTTGGATCTTTCCCTGGCTTGGGTATCAATGTGATGTTGGCTTCATAAAATGATTTCGGGAGAGTTCTATCTTTTTCAATTGCCTGGAATACCTTCAGAAGGATTGGTATCAGTTCCTCCTTAAATGTCTTGTAGAATTCTGCTGGAAAGCCAGCTGGACCAGAGTTTTTTTTTTGTAAGTAGTTTTCTTATTACGTAGTCGATTTCCTTAATTGTTATTGGTCTATTTAGGGTCTCAATTTCTTCTTGTTCCAACCTAGGTAGGTTGTGTGATGTCAGAAAGTCCTCCATTTCCCTGAGGTTTTCAAGTTTGTTTCCATACAAGTGTACATAGTAATCTCTAATGATCTTTTCTATTTCTTCAGGGTCAGATGTGACTTCATCTTTTGTGTTTCTGATTGTGCTTATTTGGTTTTTTTCTCATTTTTTCTTGGTCAGTCTAGCTAGGGGACCATTGATCTTGTTTATCCTTTCGAAGAACCAACTTTTAGTTTCACTGATTTTTTGTATTATCTTTTTGTCTTCTATGTCCTAGATTTGGTCTTTTATTTTGGTGATCTGGATTCTTTTGCTGAAATTAGGGTTTTTGTGGTCTTGCTTTTCCAGCTTCCTTAGTTGGCTTGTTAGGCTGTTAATTTGTGTTCCTTCCATTTTCTTCATGTGTATTTGTAGGGATATAAATTCCCCTCTTACTACAGGTTTTAAGGCATCCCAGAGATTTTGGTAAGATGTTTCTTCATTTTCATTTGTTTCCAGGTATCTTTTGATCTCTGTTTTGATTTCATCATTGACCCAGGAGTTGCTTAGCATCATGTTGTTTAGTGTCCATGTCTTTGTGGGTTTTGGGGGGACTTTGTTGGTGTCAATGTTTATTTTTATTCTACTGTGGTCCAAGAAGGTGCATGGTAGAATTTCAGTCCTTTTAAACTTGCTTATGCTTGATTTATGGCCAATTATGTGGTCAATCTTAGAATACGTTCCATATGGTGATGAGTAGAATGTGTAGTCTGTGGTCTCTGGATGGAGTGTTCTGTAGGTATCAATTAAGTCCATTTGGTCCAGAGTCACCTTGAGGTTCCTTGCTGATTTTTTGTCCTGATGATCTGTCTAGGGTTGTGAGTGGGGTATTAAAGTCCTCAGTTATGATGGTGTTAGAGTCAATATCTTTCTTTAGTTTTCTTAGAAGTTGCTTTGTGAAAGTTGGCGTACCTATGTTGGGTGCACATATGTTTATGATAGATATTTCCTGTTGATGGAGTGAACATTTTATCATTATGTAGTGGCCCTCTGTATCTTTTTTAATTTTTGATAGCTTGAATGGTATTTTGTCTGAAATTAGGATTGCAACTCCTCCTTTCGTTTGTGTTCCATTCGCCTGAAAATTTGTTTCCCATTCTCTTACTTTGAGTCTGTGTATGTCCTTTCTAGTGAGATGGGTCTCTTGAAGGCAGTATATTGTTGCCTAGTGATATTTTATTCATTTTGCCATTCTATGTCTTTTCAGTGGTGCATTTAGTCCATTCACATTCAGACTAATTATTGAAATGTGAGAGTTCATCCCTATCATAGAGTTCTTATAGAGTTGTTGTTCTTCCACTTGGTTCTTTTTTGTCTTTCTTTTGGTTTTGTGGTTGGTTCATGTATATTTTATTCTTTTCCCTGTAATCTTTTGAAGAACGTTGTTCTTTTTTCCTTTTCTTCTGTGTTTAGTACTTTCTTAAGTGTTTCATGTAGAGGTGGTTTGGTGGCAGCATAGGGATTGGATATCTGGGATTTTAATTCTCCCTCGCTGATGAAGCTTAGCTTGGTCAGGTAAGTTATTCTTGGTTGAAATTGTTTATCTTTTAGGATTTTGAAGATAGGGCTCCAAGCTCTCCTAGCCTGCAGGATTTCTGTAGATAAATCTGCTGCTATTCTGATTGGTCTTCCATGGTAGGTGATCTGGCCTTTTTCTCTTTCTGCCTTTAGAATTTTTTCTTTTATGCCTACTTTGTTTAGGCAAATTATTATGTGTCTAGGAGTTGGTCTTCTCATTTGTTGTCTTGCAGGGGTTCTCTGAATCTCTTGTGTTTGAATTTTTGCATCACTGATTAGATAAGGGAAGTTTTCTTGAATGATCTCATGGAAAGTTTGTTCTACTGTGGTCTCTGTCTCTCTTTCCTCCTCAGGTATGCCAATTACTCTTAGCTTTGGTCTCTTGAAGTAATCGCTCATCTCTTGAAGGTTTTGTTCTGTCTTTCTGAGCTTGTTTTCTGTGTTTTTAAGAGTTTGGGTTAGTTCTATATTTTGGTCCTCAAGCTCTGAGATTCTTTCTTCTGCTTGGGTAATTCTGCTTTCCATGCTTATCAGTTTGTTATTTACTTCATTCACAGTATTCTTTATTACTGTTATCTCAGATATCAGCTCCTTCCTAGTTTCTTCTTGTCTCTCCTCAATTCTTTTTAATCTCTCCATTATTGTCTTGATATCAACGTTTGTAGTTTGAGACCCTTCATTCTGGGGGCTCTTCATTGTTTGCATTCCAAAGTCAGTTTTCTCAGTGTCTGCCCTCCCAGGGGTCTGGGAGAGACCCATACTCTTCTTTTGGTTTTTCTTTGTGTTGATTTTTCTCTCTCTCCCCCTTTCCTTCCTCTTCTTTAATTCTGTTTTTGAGGGAAGGTGGGGTTGCTTTTATTTCTCTTCTGCTATATCCTGTTCTTCCTTATGAGGGTCTTCTGGCTTTTTTCACTTTTGAGGTTGGAGTGTAGGCTGCAATCTGTTCTTTTTGCAGTTTTGAGGTTTAATTGAGAGGGAAGCTGTGGTTCAGAGTGTATATGCTGATTCTAGCATCCACAAACAGGTATATGAGCACATTGGAACCTATTTCCCTCTGCCTTACAATCTGTCCGTTCAGCAGTATGTAGTCTTGGTTCCTAGATTAAAATGGGGGTATAAAAGAGGAAAATAATGGAGAAAGGGGGAGTCAGGAGGAAGTTAGAGAGAGAGAAGAGCCAGAAGGAAAACAGACATACATACCAACTATCAGGTGAGAAAGAGACACAAGGCCAGAGAGAAGTGGAAGAAGACGCGTAAGAAAGATTCTCTAAAGAATACTGATAGCTACACAGAGACAGACCAATATAAACATGAAGCAGTGTAAGTCAGAAGGCAAACAACGAACGTGATCAAAATAAACAGTCAAAATGATAAAATCATAAGTCACAATAAGAGATCAGACTAAAATCACTTCAGCTCTGATCTCCGGCCTCTCCCCTTTGTTTTTCTGTTGCAGGCAGCTAGGCTTACTCACAGCTTGGGTTTGGCTGCCTGGGAGTTGCTTTTATCTGATTCATCTTAGGGGTGGGGCTTTGTCTCCTGTTTAGCAACGTTACCTTAGGAACCAAGGTGGAGTTTGTTGATAGGTGGGCAGGGCAATGGAAATCTCTGCCTGGAGAAAGGTGGAGGCAGATTCTCTTTTGTAGATCCCTTTCTCTCTGCTTGTCTGGGTCCCCAAGCTTGGGGTCACGGGCTGAGTGCCTCATCCAGGGTGGGCCTAGAGCTCCAGAGCGCAGGCAGTGAGTGGTGAGAGTGGCCCTGGGCCCCCCACGGGGTACTTCAGCCAGGAATGGGACTGGTGTCTCTGAGGGGCAGGTGCCCAGAGCCTCCCTGAGTGACCAGCGGCTTGGTGATGATGAGAGATGATGAAGCCAGGGAGCTAGCTGAGACCTGAGACTCCCACTCATGCGGTGGAACAGTAGCAGCAGGGGGCCGCAGTATCCGGCCCTGCGTGGGACTGGGGGTCCCCAGGCCTCAGACCAGTGCTTGCTGGTGGTGGGCTGGGGTGTGGGGGAAGAAAAGTAAGAGTCTTTTTGGGAACTCACGTTCGGAGAATCTCACAAGTTCACCTATGCCATTGCCATCTTGTTCCCCCAAGAATAAACTTTCGCCCAAACCTTGAATCGCCAGCAGGTGGTGTTATCCCTTGCTCTAGATGGTCTTTATCTCAGCTGCTCACCCACCCCTCAGGCACTGATGGTGCGATATGGAATGGTTGCCTTGGTGGCAGTGGCGGCAGCAGCAGCAGCAATGGCAGTGGTGGTGGCGGCTGGGCCACTGGCACAGGCAGTGCAATGTGTAATGGCTGCCTCTGTGCGGCGGCTGCCTCAGAGGAGGTGGCTGCTCAGCTGCCTCGGAGGAGGTGGTGGTTTGGCTGCCTCAGAGGAGGCCCCATCTCATCCCAGGCACTGGCGGTGCGATGTGGAATGGCTGCCAGCTGGGGTGGCAGTGGTGGCAGCAGCACCCACCACAGTAGCTGCCCAGACTTTGGTGATACCTCAGCAAAGTCTACGGTCAAGCTCCGGATGAAGAGCAGGCTGCAGACGATGGGATTTGCAACCTCCAGGGAGAGAATCAGAGTCTCTTTGCATTCTCCTCGGTGGAGAGTTTCACAGACAGAGCTGCCCCGTCGCCATCTTGCCCCGCCCCCTCTGAGGCTGTTTTAAATGAAGATAACCTAAACCCCAAAAGGAAGAATCTTCAGAATACTGAATATATTGTTCTTTGAGGAGAGAGAGAACAAGTTCTCAGAAAATGTTAGGACCTGTTTCCTTCTTTTTCTCTCTCTTCTATTCCTTTCTTTTTTAATTCAAATTTTAATTTTTGGTGAGGAAGGCATCAGATTAGGCCTTGGAGCCAGTCCAATATGAGGGCTGGAGTGGAGCAGATTCCCACAAGAAGGCATTGAACAGAGCAGCACTGTGTAGGCCTTGGAGGTTTATACAGGAGGACCAAGCAAATAAGGTTGCCTACTGATGATACTGCAAGCTTCCTGTTATTAGGGAAAGAAGGTATAAATAAGAAATGAGGAAATGGTAAATGAATGTTGTCTCACTGGACTGGAATTAGAGATTCTATGTGAGGGCAAACCCTTGGCTTTTAATGTATAGGTAGAACAAGAAGCAACAATAAAGGTGAATCTCTTCTTGCTTTGCTCATGAGGGAAACAGAACAGCAACATACCAATTGCCATGAGCTTACAGAGTGGTCAGGACTTCTTGGAGAAATGGTTGACTCTGGATCCTGGGCTGGGAGAGGACAAGATGATCCTAGAACATTTTGTTTTGTCAGAAATTAGAATAGTACTCAAAGAACGGGGGTCATGTGTTAAGAGACATGCAAGCCAGGGTGAAAGAAGTCCCATTGGCTCAACCAGGTACCATTTGGGCATCAAAATAAATAATGATTACAATGAATGGTAACTCGTTGAGTAGCAAGTCATGAGTCACTACTGATATAAATAAGCCAGTGGGGGTAATGAGGAAGTTCTTCCTTATTGGATAACGTCAACTAAAACATGTAGACTAGATGACCAGTGTTAGGAAAATCACCAGTTGGCAAATGCCGTAGTAATAATAAATTCCAGCAGAAAACATTAGAGGCTGCTGAGACTAGTGGTTGAAAAAATTTAGGGAATCTCAAAGCATGTACTCAAAAAATAATATCAACAAGAAAAGAAAATTAACCTGAAAGTAGGAAAGCCTGGTAGGCACTTTCCCTGGGTGATCCAAGTTTTCCCCACCAGCCATGGGACAGGCAAGTCAGCCTTGTGCACCAGGCAGTCGGAAACAGTGGGACGCAGTACCACTCCTGCAATATTCAAACCAAGACGCATAATTTATCCAATCACAGTGAAGTAGGGTGACTGCATAATGAGACTCAGTGTGCAAAACTGACTACTTTGTAATCTTCAAAAATACTGAGGTCATAAAAGCCAGGGAAAAGGAATTCTTATCATTTAGTGGTAATAAAGTGGCAATCGAGTCCAGTTCATGTCCTGGTCTCAATCCTTTTGCTCTCAGGAACATGATGGGCACAACTGTGACTTGATTGGACAAAGATTGCCAGAATTCTGTCCTTAGAATTTGTTTTCAAAAAGACCCCCCCCCAAAAAACCCCCCAAAAACCAAAAGATCAAGCCCTACTCTGCACTTGATTTTCATCAAAGACCCAGACTTTACCTCTTAAAGTTGTGTAGGATGGTCAGCTGAGTTCATGCGCCCAAATAAATGGCATCCAGAACTTCTTGATAAAGGTACTAAGGGAACTCACTAACCAGCATTTAGCGAGATGAAAGGACAAAAACCATCCAGGTCATGCAGGCAATCTGACCTTTCTAGAATGCTACTAAAAACTTGAGAATTATTAAAGATACACTTCTAAAATTCACTGTTTGCATTATGCCAGAAAATGCTGTTGGCTTTAGAGATTACTGCAAATATACTTCAGAGCACAGCCAAGCTCTCCATGGTTCCACCCCACACAGAGTAAACAATGCTTCTTGCCAGCACCTTTGTTAGGTCCAAGCATTAGAGTAGAAAATATAAATGCCTTAATAAAATTGGCAACTACCATGATTCCATTTTAAATCTTAACTTCACAGGACACAGGACTGGTGTCAGAGTTGGAGATCACAATTTAGAACAAATATATTGCATTTTAAAAATGAAACCTGCTTTCTAGCTACAGAGGCAGGAGAGTTTGTTGGCAACCCCTCTTTGTTCCTGTAAAGCCATCAGGAAAGATGCAGACAAACGAAGGGAAAAGCAAGCCCAGTGCTATAACAGCCACACTAACTATGGATGAATAACAGACATGGGAAGAAAGAAAAGTCAATGCTTTGCCAAGTGTGGAGAGACAAAATTGGTTGCGACAGACATGCTATAGATGATGCCAAACACAAGAAAGTTCTCTTAAGGCGCTTAATCTTTTTCCAATTTAAGGTATCTTTCTCAATCTAAATATACCATGATACTATATTTTGTTAGATTCATATACGTTTTATGTATTTCAGATCTTTTGCCTGTAGTTGTTTTCAAGACAGAGTTTTTTGGTCACCTGTGCGTATGTGAGGGAGAAAAAGAGAGATATATGAAATTTGGAGAATCAATATTTAGGACCTATTATGGGCAAAGCATGTTCAGAATGTAGAAGGTAGAAATTATTGCAAAAATCAAATGAAACATGTACTAAATCTCCAAAGAAATTGAACAATTTGTTCCGTGGCTTCACAGTGAGCTTGTTTTGGGGGTGACATAAAAAAATTATACCTTTAAGAAGGCAGTGGAGATAAAACCTCTGTGTTTTATTCTTTTATTTAAAAAATATTCTTTGAGTTGGAGTCTCATTCTATCTCCCAGGCTGAAATGCAGTGGCACAATCATGGCTCACCACAGTCACAACTTCTTGGGCTCAGGCAATCCTCCTGTCTCACCCTCCCAAGTAGCTGGGACTCCAAGCGTGCACCACCACACTCAGCTAATATAACCTCTGCATTTTTATTCTAGTGGTGATTCCACAACTCTATACATTTGCCAAATTTGGAGTGAATTTTATTGTATGGAATTTTATAAATAGACTTTAAGAAAAGAGGACAATGAGGAGGAAGATTGTGAAATTTCCAAAAAAAAAAAAAAACCATAGATGGATAAAGTATAAATATAAATAGTTTGGAGAAAAAAGTGAATACTAAATAAAGGAATATAGCAAAAAATAATTTTCAGAAGTTATGCTATAATGAAACATATTCTATAATTTTAAAAATATAGAGGTATTAAAATACAGCAATACTTAACCTCAGAATACACCAAACAACCTATATTTTGGATATTAACAGTAGTGAAAATATTGATAAGCCCTCATATACAATCCAGCCATTGTAGTTCTAGGTACTCAAATGAGTTGAAAACTTATGTCCACACAAAAGCATGCACACAGATATTTATAGCAATTTGATTCACAATTTCCAAAACTTGAAGCAACCAAGATGTCCTTTAGTAGGTCAATGAACAAATAAAATATGGTGTGTTCAGCCAATGGAATATTTTTCAATGCTAAAAAGAAATGAGCTGTCAAGCCATAGAAAGACCTGAAGGACATGTAGATGCACACTGCTAAGAAGAAGATGTCAATCTGCAAAGGCTACCAAGCTTGTATGTTTCCCAACTCTGTGGCATTCTGGGAAAGGTAAAACTATGGAAACAGCGAGAGGTGAGTGGATTGCCTGAGCCCGCAGGTTCAAGACCCACCTGGGCAGTGAGACCTCATCTCTACAATAGATCAAAAAATCAGCCGGGCGTGGTAGCGCATGCCTGTAATTCCGGCTACTTAGAAGGCTAAGGCGGAAGGATTGCTGGAGCCCAGCGGGTCGAGGCTGCGGTGGCCAGGAGTGGCCACTGCGCTCCAGTCTGGGCAACAGAGTGAGACTCCAACTCAAAAAAAAAAAAAAAAGATCAGTGATTGTGGGGTTGGAGGAAGGCAGGATGAATAGGAAAGCACAGAGCATGTTTCGGGCAATGAAACTACTCCACATGACACTATAATGGCAGTTACAAGGAATGATGCATTTGTCCAAAGCTGTGGAATGTATAACACCAAGGGTGAACTCTAATGCGACCTGTGGACTCTGGGAGACAGCGTCGTGTCAATGTCGATTCATCAACTGTAACAAACGTGCCACTCGTGGGGTTGTTGACAGTGCAGGGAGCTGGGGACAAAATAGTCAGGAAAAACACAGGAATCCTTTGTACTTTCTGCTCAATTTAGCTGTGACCTAAAACTGCTCTAAAAAAATAGTTAAAAAAAAATTAAGTTCTAGCCCAAGTTATGTGTCCAGGTTTTTTTCTGACAGAAAGCAATGAAACTAGAACACAAGCTTGAGTGTCCTCACCAATTCCACTGCAGTCATGGATTGATGAAGAGCTGAGGCAGTGGGCTGGTTATTATGTCTTAAATGTGAACGGAAGGTGCTGGGTTTGTTTTGAGATGATGAGAAGATTGAGGCATATTTTTAAAAAGCATCTGGGGTACAAATGTGTACAGTCCTTCTGGGAATCAGTACTCTGACCCTGTCACCCATCTTGAGGGTCGTACACAGGGACCCATTAACTGCACTTCTGGGAATTGGTCCATGGAGAGGCTGGTAGACCCTGTTGGTAAGCCCTTGTATCATCTTATTGGTAAAATTTAACTGCTGGAAACAACTGAGTGCCTTATAGGTGGGAAGGGAGGAATTGTATGATGGGACCTTCTTATAAAAGAAATTTTGTCACTATGAAAATGATGATTATGAAAAAAATGAAAACTAATTAAGATGATTATTATGGAATGGGTAACTCTTGTAAAAAAAAAAAAAAAAAAGTGGCCAGGCTCAGTGGCTCAGCCTGTAATACCAGCACTTTGGGAGGCGAGGTGAGTGGATTACCTTGGCAACTCTCCTGGGGAACTTGGCGAGACCTTGTCTTTACAATAAATCAAAAACTAGCCAGGCATGATAGCGTGCGCCTGTAGTTCTGGCTACTCAGAAGGCTAAGGCTCAAGGATAGCCTGAGGCTAGCAGGTTGAGGCTGTGGTGGCCAGGAGTGTGACACTGCACTCCAGTTGGGGCGGCAGAGTGAGACTCCAACTCAAAAAAAAAAAAAAAGAAAGAAGGTATATACCATGGGATTTCAAATCTGGTTTAAAATTCTGGGCATGGAAGGGCTGACAGTACAAGTTGTCAACAGATCCCAATACTCCAGGGAACAGAGTTGGGAGAGGAGGTAGAAATCAGAAAGAGAAACCGTGGAGTGGGCTCTCAGGAGAGGCTAGGGGGTGAGGAGGGAAAGTCGAAGTCAGGGGCTGGAAAGAAGGGACATCCCCAAAACAAAGCTGGGTACCAACTCCTGGGCCTTGTCTGTGCAAGTGTGAGAGCCCAACAGAAGCGTTCACTGGGTCTGTGGGGGAGGGCGCCGTGGAGGACATTTCTCTAGAGTTCCTGTCAAATCGAACAAATGGTGTCTGCCTGTGTGTCACACACTGCAGTGGGAGTTTCCTCCCTTCAGCTCTACGTTGTGGCTCTCTCCATGCCCCAACCTGCAAGTGAAGGCGTTGCAGTGGGGAGATTGTTCTGCAGCCAGGACAGAGGGACACCCACAACTGAGGGCACCTGTGTGCCATCGGCCTCCAGCCCCACTGCTAGGAGTTCTGCTCCCCTTGCCCCCTCCCCAGGTCCACAGAAAAGCACTCCAGGAGGCTGCCTTTGCAGGCTCTGTCCAAGCAGGTCCTCTGGGGCATCACTCCCCAGGGGGTGTGGGAGGAAAGCATGGAAACCTCAGTTTCTATTTCTAGGTAGAACCTGTAGGAAGTTGAGAATTCCTAACATTTAAGAGGTGGACCATCGCTGGCAACCTCAGTCTGCCTGTGTGAACACAGTGACGGTTCCTTCAATTTCAGCAGGTTGAAGCTTTGCCGGGGCCCATGTAAGTGGGCTTTCAAGTTAATTATCTAGCTTTTACTAAAATAACGCTTGAAAGGAGACATTTAGCTTAAGAAATCCTGCAGATCATACAAGAAGCACAAGCAAACAGGGAAATAGCAGGACTGACATTTTCTTACTCCTGTGGGCGCTGTTTTAATCTCAGTTGGGACTGAAAACTCAAACAGACCTAGTAAGTGGAAGAAAGGAAAGAAGAAAGGAAGGGAGGGAGGGAGGAGGGAGAAGGAGGAAGGAGAGGGAGGAGGGAGAGGAGGAGCAGGGAAGGAGGTAGGGCAAAAGGCAGGCAGGAAGAAAATCACTAGGAATAATCTTGAAGTATCCTACTTATACATACTATGGTTGTAAATAAGCCCCTTCCTAAGGGTATATTTTGCCTTGCGATATTATTGATTGGTCATATAAGCCATAATAATTAATAAAACATGTAAGAGCTAAGTATCTACCTAGAACCTAAAGACCTCCCTCACCATTTTCTTTCTGTGATGTTTAAACTCATGAAATATTCAAGCCAAATATCCCACATAATTTCACTTTTTTGTTGATAAATATCAAAAGGTTTCTTGAGTTTCTTATTTTTTTAGCAACAGATAAAATGCCACTTATGTAAAGGGGACACTATTCTTCCTGCCACATATGTTTAATTGCAAATATATTGTGGACGAGCACTCATTATTTCATGGATACAGGCACCTGGTCCAGAAAGTTTGACTCATATTCCCAGAGCCTTCTCCCCGACCCTGAACTTCCAGTGAGTTTATGAACATGTTCAATTTATCCTGCGAGATGCCACACAACTAGTAAACAACCTGATTAATCTGGTGAATAGTTAAGGAGACAGATACTAACACAACAAATCTAGGTTTTTTTTCGACAATAACATCTCCTTACAATCCAAAAGAAATTATTTTATTTTTCCTTTTTAAATGACCCAGGATTGTAAAACACCTTTCCAAGCTGGCACTTTTTACGTTCACAGGGAGATGACTTGTGTCAGTCAACAGTTTCCAATTATGTAAATTATTAGCTTTCTGATGTAATGTTTGGACTTGTTATCCACATTTCAGAAGATAGTGACACCTTGTGTCTGACGTAGGCACATCTGAGCATTGCGCTTTTGTTAGCAGCAAACCTGTAAACCTACATCCATGGAGAACTCCAAACCCATCCTGACTCATGCAATCAGAGGAAGAGGAAGCTTCAGAAAATCCCTGTTCATCCTACATTGCTATCTGCCACAAATCATTGGAGAAAAGTTTCCCTTTTTTGGAGCATGGATGTGATTTAATTCCATTTTCACTTCAAAGCTAGGGCAGCAATGTCTCATGCCATGTCACTGTAGGCAAGAAAAGCCATCCCCATTTTTGACCAGTTTTTTCTGAGCATTTAACCTTTATTGTTAATCCTTGAAATAACCATGAAAATTTTTCTAATATTTTCCTTTTTATTTTTTAAATTTTTTTTTTTTTTGAGTTGGAGTCTCACTCTGTCACCCAGACTGGAGTGCAGTGGCCACCGCAGCCTCGACCTGCTGGGCTCCGGCGATCCTTCCGCCTCAGCCTTCCAAGTAGCCAGAATTACAGGCATGCACTACCACGCCCGGCTGACTTTTTTGATTTATTGTAGAGATGAGATTTCGCTGCCCAGGCGGGTCTCGAACCCGCAGGCTCAGGCAGTCTACTCACCTCAGCCTCTCAAAGCGCCGGATTACAGGCTGAGCCACCAAGCCCGGCTTAATCTTTTCCATTATAAAGATTAAAAAGCTGGCACCAGGTAGAGTGGCACAAGCCTACTCTTGAGGATGGGGGGAGAGGATTGCTTGAGCCCAGGAGTTCCAGGCCAGCCTGGATATCATAGCAAGACTCTGTCCACCCCCAAAATTTTTTTTAATAAAAATGAGATGAAGATTTTCATAAGCTGAGGCTCACAAGAGCTGTGTGATTTACTCAAGACACAGAGCTCAGGAAAGAAAAAGATTTGAATTTAGAACTGTCTGGGGCACAGCTCACACACTTTCCACGTTATGCTACTCCCAGAAGCTCCACCAAACTTTGGGAATGTACTGCCCATTGTTTATTCAGAAAATATGTACTAAGCAACCACTGTGCCGGCAACTGCCCCTGACACTGCTGGTTTGGAGAGGAGCAGGGAAGATACAAGCATGTGTGGATATCAACTTCCATGGAAGAGACAGACACATGCAGAACAGGTTGGGAGAAGTATCAAGAAGAAATATTATATATAATGTATATTATATATACTGTAAAGTCAGAGGGAGGGAGGGAGAGGAACTGAAGCTAAGGAGTCTGATAATCCACTGCACAGGCAATATTTGTGTCAAGTCTTGAAGAACAAATGCAGGAGACAGGCAAGAGAAGATGCCATGATGCTCTGTTCTTTGGCTTAAGGGAGCAGCTCATACCCATCATGTGTGTACATTAGACTGCGTTGTGTTTACACTATGTACTGCAACTTGCTTTATTAAAAAGATCATGGTGGAGAAAGTAGACCTGACGTACTCCGGCCCTGATGGCTCACGGAATGCAGCGCATCACCCACAAAGGCACAGGCACGTTTAGAGAACTGACATTCTCTAAATCAGAAAACTTAGGTCCAAGTATATGGCCACCATGGATGAACTTTGTGATTTGGGTTAAATAAATTAGCCTAGCTGAGTCTCAGCCTCATCCTTAAAAAAAGGAATAATAAGCTAGAGATTTTGGAAAGAACCAAATACATCCTGCATATCAAAGCCCTTTATAATATTATAATTATTTTATGTTTTTCAATCTTTTAAAACTTTGTTTTGGACAGAAGTTGGAATGGTTGCTATCTTCTTGGGACTACCCCAATTTATCACACAAAGGGTTGCCTTTTCTCCAGAGTCACTAACCCAGTGATACACCTTTAGCCCCCAAGTCCATCCCAAAATACAGCTGAATGTTCAGACTTTGACTTTGCCGAACTCCTGGCCTCAAGTGAGCCTCCTGCCTTGGTCTCCCAATGTGCTAGGATTACAGGCATGAGACACCATGCCTGACCCAGTCTTTGATTTTCTAAAAGTCACAACATTTTTTTTTTTTTTGAGTTGGAGTCTCACTCTGTCGCCCAGACTGGAGTGCAGTAGCCACTCCCAGCCACCGCAGCCTCGACCTGCTGGGCTCCGGCGATCCTTCCACCTTAGCCTTCCAAGCAGCTGGAACTACAGACACATGCTACTATGCCCGGCTGATTTTTTTTTTTATTTATTGTAGAGAGGAGGTCTTGCCAAGTTGCCCAGGTGGGTCTCGAACCCGCGGGCTCAGGCAATCCACACACCTCAGCCTCCCAAGGCACGGGATTACAGGCTGAGCCACCGAGCCCGGCTAAGTTACAACATTTTAATGCTCATGGTTATTTAAAAATATTGTTTCAGATGTTAAATGTCAACTACTAATTTAAAAACTGATTAGGCACTGTGACTATTCCTGGGTAATTCAGAGAAACCAGTCTAAAAATTTTGGGGGGATTTTTAGAAATTTTAATTTGTAGCACTTGATTTTTTAAAAAATTTGCAGCACTTTATATAAATAATATCAAAGTCAAATTGAGACTCAAATACGGCTCACACACACAGCCAACCTCAAGAACCCTAAACAAGGCTCTCCTCAGGTTGGCAGGAGCAACTTTCTCCTGGAGGAAATTCCTGATTCTGACTCTTGTTGCTCTCACACTATGAAGAACCCACATGGAGTGGTTGGTCTGATCCAACTCAGTTTCAGGTAAATGGGGGGTGGAACCTAACCATGAGTCAGTAGTGTTTGCATGCTGAAACCTCTCGTATCACAGTTACACAGCACAGGGCCAGAAGCTCCCAGACAGAAGGCCACAGCAAAGAGGAGAACACTTCCACTTGAGGAACTAGGACCAGCAATCATCGTCTACTGACAATTGTTTGGCCACCTGAAGATCCTGGATTAAAGACACTAAAACTCTCAAATACAAGAATGCCATTTTCCCTTGAATAACAATAGTCACCTACCCAGTGTGTTAAATTCAGCTCTTGCCTTCCACTGTGCCCGGAACTGATCAGAACTCAGGAGTAAGTAATGCACGGTGTTCTTCATCTCCTCCCCTTTACCCACATGTCTTCATTGAATGGAGAATGCCCACAAAATATAACATACTTCAGCCTTTCTCAGTACCTCTTCTAAGGTAGTGTCTGAGATCCCATAGCCCGTCAGGTGCAACTGATGCAGGTTCTGATCCAAGGCCTGGAAGAGCCCTTTGAAGCAGGTCCGGTCCACATCCCTTGGAATGGTGTAGGTCAGCTCACCCCCACGGCAGTTTTTGAGAAATGCTTGTGGGATATAGATCTGTATCAGAGATGTAATACAAACCACGTCCTTTGGATCATGAACTAAAGGCTATCAAAGAGAGAGAGAGAGAGAGAAACAAGTAAGAAATGCTGACCATGACTAATCCCAAGTACCCAAGAGGCTGAGGCAGGAGGATTGCTTGAGGCTAGGAGCTTGAGACCAACCTAGGCAACATAGCGAGATCCTATCTCTAAAAATAAAAATTAGCCAGATACAGTGGTGCATGCCTGTAGTCCCAGCTACTCAGGAGGCCAATGCCGGGAGATTGCTTGAGCCCAGAAGTTCAAGACCAGCTTGGGCAACATGGCAATACTCCATCTCTACAAAAAATTAATTAGTTAATTAATTAATTTGGCCATTCTAGCTCCAAATCCAAAAAAAAAAAAAAAATCAGCTGGGTGTGGTGGCACATACCCATAGTCCCAGCTACTTGAGAGACTGAGGTGGAAGAATTGCTTGAGCCTAGAAGTTCAAGGCTGCAGGGAGCTATGATCGTGTCACTACACCCTAGTCTGGGCTACAGAGCAACATCCTGTCTCTAGAAAATAATAATAATAATAACAATAATAATAATAAATGTCAATCCAACAATATGAATTAGTTTCATGTATATCTATAAACAACTTATTTCAAAATTCCACTTCAAAGCTTATATAAAATATCACATTTAAGCAATAGAAATTTCAAAAACACATTGTATCCTTTTCTTTTTTTAATGCAAATCTACGGGGCTGAACGTGGTGTGGCCACACTCACATGCGCATCCTGACTCTTTGACTAGTGGGCATGCTGTTGCCCACTTCTAGGAGTCTGTACTCATGACAGTCCTTCCACTCCCTGGGAGAATCACAAAGGAGACCCAGGGCCTAGCACTGGACTACAGAAAACAGGGTTGAGTGTTCTTAAAGGGAAGAAAAGGCTTCTCAAGTGTGGAGGAAAGGAGCTATCACAGGACAATGTGATAGTCACTCTGAATTAGAGAGGAAGCAAATAGAAACCTTGGTGGGAACATCAAGAACAGACGTTTTGAGGGTCATCAGGAGTCAGATACGGTCATCAAGAGTGGAAGGTGGCTTCCCACACACCCTCTGAGTCTCAATCCCACGGTCACTGCTGCCTGCCTCCAGTAGACACAGGCAATGAAAACTACAGATGTGACATCGATTTGGCCTCTCAGGTCAGATCCCTTTCTGTATCCTCTCACTACTCTGCTTCTGCATTAAGGCAGAATTCTATCCTTCTAAAAGAAGCATCATTGTCAGAAAAATATTTCTAAAATACCTAGGTCATGATTATCCCTGCCCCAGACATTCACAGCAACTCCTGTGACCCCTCATGTATTTCATCCTGGCCGTCAAAATGCACCCTTGGACTTCCAGAGGCTAGCTCCCTGGCTCAGCCCAGCAGAGGCTTAGTTTGTCCATCTGGGCCATTGTACACAGAAGGCCTCCGCCAGGATGTTGTTATTGTTTACCTGTCACAGTTTGCTTCTTATGCCATAGACAGGAATGGGACTTCCCCAGTGAAACAACATGGTTGTACTTACCTGTTTTGTGAGTATCAGGCTGAGTCCCTGGCCATATGCCTCCTTCAAGCAGAAGGGAGGACCACAGCACCTGAGCCTCCCCTGCTGGAGGACAGCCACGCGGTCACTGAGCACTTCTGCTTCATCCAGGTGGTGGGTTGTGAAGATGATTGTACGACCTGGGTCCAAGCACAGGGTACATCAGGACCAGCGAGACAAAGGCCCGAGAAGGACCAGCCAGACTTTCTTTGGAATGACAGATCCAGGACACAACTTAAAGGTCTTTCACCAAGGTTTAAGTTGAAAAAAATTCAAATGGATCCTGCAGAAGCAACTTAGCCAAGGACACTCTGCAAAATATAGGCCCTGAAACTTTTTCTTCTATAGTTGTGTCTACAAGTCTACTCCCCTCATGAACCAAAGACAGTGCGCTCCAACAGGCATGATGGATGACACTGAGGAACAAAACAGAGTCCTTGGGCACAGCCACCTTGTCCTCTGAGACTCAGAGGCAGATCACTGAATGGACGTAGAGATGAAATGTTTAAAATATAATAGAAGCTGGATGGGGCTCTCTCTCTCCTCTGATACTGAAATCCTCCTCCTTTCTCTTTGGTTGACAGTCTCTCACGTACTTAGGGAGAAGGCTGTATTCAATGGAAACTGCTATTTTATCAGAAAATCACAACCCCATGTTAAGGCAGAAGTTAATCATAAAATAAGTTGCCTGAAATGGCCATAGTGTATATCGATACTCGTTGGAATCGGGGATGATATAACCACGTGCGTTCATTCATTAAATGTAGCAGGATCAGAACACACACGACCGCCCTGAAAAAGCTCAGAGCAGCCACAACCCACAGAGAGTATATTGTGGGTGAGAGGTGATAAGGAATGCAGGGTGGAGAGGGAATTAGGGACTTCCCAAGAGGAGGGACTTCCCTGAATCCAGTGGACATGGCCACTTTTTGCAGACATGAATGTTAAACTCATATGTGTCCTCTATGGATTCGAGCCTTTTGTCAAGTATTATGACTTTGCTTGGGGGAAGAAAGCCTCAGATTTATCTTAGGAAAGCAGAGGCCAGAGAAGCTAAAAGATATTCTGGTAAAGTTTATTTCAGTTATATAAACAAAAGGTGTTACTGCTTTTAGCTTCTACACCTCCAATAGTCTTACACTGAGCCCTATTCAACCTATTTATTGAGTAGAAATAAACGCATTGATTGACTCTCATTGCAAAAGTAAATTTTCAAAGAAAGAATGTTGAACATGATTTTAACTCTATTCAGTTAAATATTTGAGGTGATGGGTTTGCTAATTGCCCTGATTTGATCATTACACAGTGTATACATGTATCAAAACATCACACTGTACCCCATACATAGGGACAATTATGTGTCAATTAGAAACCAAAAAAATTAAAATAATAATAGAGGAGATGAATTAAAAGACTAGAACTTTCAATTCATTCTTTAAAAATGCATCTAGAGAGAAACCATGGAATAGACCCAAGAGCAGTAGAGACTGGGGATTCCACAGGAGCTAGTCATTGCCATAGATATGTCCCAAAGACCAAGGTCACACTCCTTGCACATCTGTCCTATGAGACAAAGAAAATGTATTCAATTCCTGATCTAATATTAAAGGCAGTTTAGAAACGCTGATCAGAGCTACTATACAGTTCAGATAACATGTTCCCATATAAGGAAGTAGTCTAAAAATAAAAGTCAGCTGGAATCTAAATTCCCAAAAGAGAAGCAAAGAATAGAGTGGTGGTTACCAGTAGCCAAGGAACAAGGGAGGAATGAGGAGATGTTGGTTAGACAAAGTTTTAATTATGCAAGATGAATAAGCCCTAGAAATCTATTGGACAGCAAGGCATCTATAGTTAGTAGTAATGCTTTGTATATTTGGATATTGCTCGTAGATTGAATCTTAAATGCTCTTATATGAGAGAGAGGGAGAGAGGGGGTGGGAGAGAGAAAGAGAGAAGGAGAGAAGGTTAGAGTGAGAGAGATAGGGAGAAAGAACAAGGCTTTGGAAAGGTTGAGGCCATGAGTTTGAGAATAGCAATATAATGAGACTCCATCCACATGAAAAATTTTAAAAATTGGCTAGAATGGTAGTGTGTGCCTCTAGTCCCAGCTACTCAGGAAGCTGAAGAGGGAAGCCTGAATCCAAGAGTTTAGACTGAAGTGAGCTATGATCCCATGACTACACTCTAGCCTGGGTGACAGAGTAAGACCCTGTCTCGCTATATATGATTTTTTTTTTTTAAGGATAAGCATGTGAGGTGATAGGTATGTTATTTTGCTTGATTTAATCATTCCACAATGTATGCATACATTTGTCCCTCAGTATCTGTGGGGCATTGGTTCCAGGACCCCCAAGGATACTAAAATCAGGATGCATGAGTCCCTGATACAAAATGGCATAGTATTTGCATAAAACCTCTATACATCCTCCCAAGTACTTTCATTCCTCTCTAGAATGCTTACGATACCTAATACAATGTAAATGCTATGTTAATAGCTGTATTGTTTGTATTTGTATTATTTTTATTGCTATATTGTCTTTTCTTATTTTTTCTCCCCCAATATCTATGATCCGAGGAGGCTGGTTGAATCTACAGACACAGAACCCACAGATAGGGAGGGCCAATTGTATATCAAAACATCACTCTGTACACCATAAACATATGAAGTTTTTATTTGTCAATTATACCTAAGCAAAGCTGGGAAAACACATAAATAAGTAAACTTCCAAATAGTTTAGATTAAGTTAACAGATGATGGATCCACAATGGCTTCTTAGTGGATGTTAAGGAAACTCAAGACAATTGAAGAGCAATATGACTATTTTCCTTAAGACACTGACAGTTTCTCTCTTTGGTTCGGATGTTATATTCTAACCCCTTTCCTCTAAAAATTGTACTTCCCACATTCACCCCTTTTGTCTATTTTAATAACAACCATAACAGCCTGTCACTGATTGGGCACCCACATGCCAGATACTCAGCTATGCACCTTCACAGGCAATTCATTTACCTCTTGCAAATTGATATGAGGTAGTACAAATGCCTCCATTTGCAAATGAGAACCCTGAAGCTCAGAGGAATTCGATCATTTCTCCAAGGTCACCCAGGAACAGTAGAGCTAGTCAATTTGCTTAGGTATCTTTTGCTTCCTTATTTACTTTTCTCCAGGAGGCACAGAAGTACTGGGACAAGGGCCGATCAAGAGCCCACACTGTACATCACTAAGCAAGAAACACGCACACAATTCCAGGTAGACAGAGCCCTGGTGCACTAGTGTTCTGACAGAAGATCTCTTTCTACTCAGCAGGGAACATTTGTTTTTTGCAAAGCCCTTAGATCTATCTCACAGAGCTGTATCTGTTACCTGGAGAGCTGGGGCTGCTTCCAGGAATGGCTATACATTTTGATTCTTGAAAACATATTTTTCTTCCAATATCTCCTATCTAATCACTTACATCCCGTTGATTTTGCACTTCAATCAGTGCAGGGACAACTCCAAAGGAGTCCTCTAACGACAAAAAAAATTGCTCAACAATGGAGAACAGTGAGAAAATATTTACTTTATAACAACAGAAACTGAAGAAAGCTGCCAGCTTCTGAGAATTTCACTGTATCTGTTTTTCTGACTAAAGTAACCTTTATGCTTGTTGCCCAAATGTTCAGTCAGGTGAACCTTTGAGACTCCATCTCTGATTTTTAAGATAAAAGTATAGTAGGCTGGCAGTATTTAATTCACATCGCAATTAACAGGTGCAGGGACACTGCAATCTGTTTGTCTATCTCTCGTGCATCTTCTTCATCAGCTCCTCACTAGGGGTGGCAGGTAGATTACTTAGTCCAGTTTAAATTGGTTTCATCTCAAAATTTAATCTGCCCCTTAAAGTGACTTTCAGTGTCTCATTTCTGTCCCTTCTATGTCTTCCCCCAAGGAATGCTTAGGTAAATGGAGCAAGGAAGCCTGGTGATCTCTCGTGACACTGAGAAAAGATTAAGGATCATTGGGTGCAATGTGGTCAGTCTCCTCTGATCTCTGAGTGAGACCGAGACCACCTGGTGTTGGCATCCTCCCCATTTTGGCATTTGTAGCTTGGGCAGGGACAGCTCAAGGGATCAGGTCAGAGCAGAGTGCTCCCTGGCTGTCTAGGTCTTGTTGCAGATCCTGCTGGGTACAGACCCCTTAATTTCTACCCTGGGTCTCAGCCAGCTAGTTTCCAGGGGCGCCTTCTTCCTTCCATGGCAGCATTCTTAGCAGGCCCTATCTGTCTTTCAGCGTCGAAACCCATGGGTCTGGACAAGTACAGAAATACCAGCCCTCATCCCCCACCCTCCCTCGGGTCCTGCCATTCTGCTCAGCCTCAGGAACCCTGATGTAACTGCACCAGGACTGAGGAGCCAGTACCATCGACGTGACCCTCACGTTTCTTGAACAATCGCTCAGCCCAGGCCAAAGCCCAGAATGGAACAAAAAGCTGTATCTGTTTGTTCAGTTGTTCTGCTTCCTTCTCTATCCTCTCCTTCCACAATTCCTCCAAAATTGCAGAATAGAAAGGAAGAGGATTATCCCTTTACGCTCCCTTTGTATTATCCTTACCAGCCTATTGGCTCAGACTAAAGTGAGACTGGCATCTTTTCTACACCAAAGAAAGAATTTGATGATCTGAGTCTTCTGGACTCAGCCCTCTGTGTGCTAAAGAGAGTAAGGGGTTCTATCTTTTTGCATTTCTTCAGTAACAAATCCTAAACGACCCTCAGGGAGATGGAGGCTTCAGGTCAAGTCAGAAGAAGGACTTATACTCAAAAAGCTAAAGATCTTGTAGTAATCTTGCCACTGATGTTTCCACGCTTGTTTACTAGCCCCAAGATGTGTTCCACCCATGCAAATGTTTCTTTCAAACAAGAGTGTTTTCCTACACAACACATATAGCAACACTTCCTAGCTTTCAGGATTGCAGAAAGAACCAGGAGTTATAAATTAGTAACTGCCCATCAAATGCCCTAAAGTGGAAACAAGCAATAATAGAGGTGAGACATGTGAACGAAGGTTCAGGCTCTACCCTTGGTTAGTAAACTCTCTGTAGCTATGAGCAAGCCACATGCCCATTTCCTTGAACCTCAGTTTTCTCATCTGAGAAAAGGTGGGCTTGTCCTAGAAGATTTCTGGGTTGCCCCTTCTAATAATCCTTGTTTTCAGATGAATACAATTTCAACTGAAATCATATATAATAATGTACATTGATGATGTCATTGCTAACGGTGAGTTAAGAGATCAAATACAAGCCGGGCTCGGTGGCTCAGCCTGTAATCCCGCGCCTTTGGGAGGCTGAGGTGAGTGGATTGCCTGAGCCCGCGGGTTCGAGACCCACCTGGGCAGGCGAGACCTCATCTCTACAATAAATCAAAAAATCAGCTGGGCGTGGTAGCGCATGCCTATAATTCTGGCTACTTAGAAGGCTGAGGCGGAAGGCTCGCCGGAGCCCAGCAGGTCGAGGCTGTGGTGGCCGGGAGCGGCCACTGAACTCCAGTCTGGGCGACAGAGTGAGACTCCAACTCAAAAAAAAAAAAAGAGATCAAATACAAAGTAAACAATTCTGGACACTATAGAGATGTTATCTAATGAATATATCTCTATAAACTTTCATAAAAATTAATTTTGGGGGGAGGGCTTGGTGGCTCAGCTGGTAATCTCAGCACTTTGGGAGGTCGAGGCAAATGGATTTGCCTGAGCCCATGGGTTCGAGACCAGCCCAGGCAACTTGACGAGACCTCGTCTCTACAGTAAATCAAAAATTAGCTGGGTGTGGTAGCATACACCTGTAGTTCCGGTTACTTGGAAGTCTGAGGCAGAAGGATGACCAGAGTCCAGCAGGTCAATGCTGGGGTGGCCATGTGCGTGCCACTGCACTCCAGCCTGGGTGATGAAGTGAGACACCAACTCAAAAAAAATAAAAAATAAAATAAATAAATAAAAATAAAATTTATTTTTTACGAAAAGAATAAAGTATCTTTATTGGCATATGACTTGGTTCTACACATATGACAGCAAACCTTTTCCTACACTGCAGCATTGTGGGAAGAGAAAGTGAGATGATGTGCAGCTCCTACCTTCTCGGTACTTGAGCAGAATGTCCCAGAGGCTGCGGCGGGAGCAAGGGTCCACACCACTGGTAGGCTCATCCAGAACCACAGTCCTCGACGTGCCCAGGAAAGCAATGCCCACAGACAGCTTCCTCTTCATGCCTCCAGACAGGGCTCGGATCTGTTTGTGCTGATGCTCAGTTAACTCCACATCCTGAAGAGTTCTGAAATGAGAAAACAGCCCTCACTCTTCTCCCCAAATGCCGTCAAGCTTTGCTTTGACTTTCACTCCATAAATAATGACTTAACAGTGGATGAGATCTTCATAAACCACAGGTACATCAATGAGGCTTGGCTAGTACACATGCACACGGATGTGGACAAAGCAGCATGGCCCTTCTGGAAGTTCAGATGGAACCTCACCAGATTAAGCATGGTGCAAGTCAGCATATTTGCCAAGTATTGTGCTTGGAAAATGCTTCGGTGGCCTCCTCTTTGGAGAAGCATTTCTCTCATTTCACTCACGCTTCTAGTCAAAGAGGGCCCCGCATCCCTGGAGACAGAATGGAGTACAGCGGAATGGTCGCTGAGTCAGGGTGGGGAGCTGTCAAGCAGGCCCAGCTTCAGTGCTCGATAGAGGAGCCCTTTAACTCTGGCCCAGCACATACTAAATTCATATTACTCCACTTTCCTGACTAACTACAAAGTTTCAATGAAATGTCACAGGCCAAGCAGAAACTATCAGTTGCTTTAATGTAAGAATAAGTCTCGGCTGTAATCCCAGCACTTTGGGAGGCCGAAGTGAGTGGACTGCCTGAGCCCGCGGGTTCATGACCGGCCTGGGCAACTTGGCAAGACCTCATTTCTACAATAAATCAAAAATTAGTCGGGCGTGGTAGTGCATGCCTGTAGTTCTGGCTACTTGGAAGGCTAAGGCGGAATGATTGCGGGAGTCCAGCATGTCGAGTCTGCAGTGGCCGGGAGTGTACCACTGCACTCCAGTCTGGGTGACAGAGTGAGACTCCAAGTCAAAAAAAAAAAAAAAGAATAATTAAGTCTCTTGGTCTCTTGTGGGGACCTTTCTGTCTTGAGAGTTTCAGATCTCAAACACCTAGCACAATGTGGTCCCCATGTGAAGCTTCACCCACCTTCCCTGGATTCATTCTCTCTTCTCGCAGATAACTTCCACTCACCACATACCCCTGTTAACTTCCCAGGAATACTTCCCACACCTACTTAAACCTTGCTCATTGTTAGAGACCCAGTTTTAACAATGCCTTCCTGAAACTTTCCCTTGACCACCGAAACCAATGTGGAGATCCTCTGCTGAACTACAGGCATGATTGTGACATCCTAATAGCCATCAGCTAAAGGGAGGGTGCCATTCTGCAGCCAGAGCAAAGGAGGCTAGACAGGCAGAGGAGGATTAGAAGGGTTCCATACACTTGAACTTCAAGAACATTTGGGTCCTGGGATGTTCCAGAATCCTAAGCAGAGAATTGAGTGAATCCCATTATCTATGTGATGACTAAGTAAATTTTTCATGTCTGTTCCATTATTTATATACTTCTCATCCTGACCTAGAAAGAGCTCAAGCCAACTTCTTAGTGTTTAGTTTTCAGGCTGTCCCTTAATGCTTAGTCCAAGTCCTATTTTTTTATTATTATTTTATTTTATTTATTTATATTTTTATTATTAATGTATTTGTCTATTATTATTTTATTATTTTTCTGCTGGTTAAATCTTAACCTAAATTTATGGTAATAATTTATATCTTTGCTTTTCAGGGGTTCCCACTGTTGACAACACCCAGCTGGAAGGAAGAGGATGAAAGTCTCAGTTTCATCAGGTGACTGCAATCTACCAATACTGTCCCAGCTGGATGATTCCAAAACAGCTGAGGAGGCAGAGCTATCAGGCCCCATGTAAACACATTAACCAGACATCAGTCAGCAGAGAAAACAAATAGACAAGAAAACAAGACAGTAAAATGTCAAATTTTCTCAAACGTGCATGCTCTGGTTACATTTCTGTGCTGGCCCCCAAATCTCTCCTTTCTTTGCTTCTTCTGTCGGCACTGCTCAGGATGCCTACAGCATCCTCTTGGGTGGTCCCCAGTGCTGCCTCACCGCATTTTTATACGCCTGACATTGCTCTTCAGGAGTGGTTTTGGTCTTGTGCCACCTTGTCCCTGACCTGCACAGTCCTTCGCTGCACCTTCACTACACAGGTGACAGCCACCATGCAAGCAAAAGGTACCGTGCCTCAATGATGGAATTCATGCAAAGAGACTAAGGCTTGCTTTCCCTCATCTCTTATGCAATGGGTTAACATTAAATGGAACAATCTATTCCACCCTGTACTTTTGGTTCTGCTTTTGATGGAAGCCCGTTTTGTTTTGTTTTTGATGCATTTTGAATTTTAACTTACCAGTATATTTTATGGTCAAATTTACCCCCATCTTTTTTTTTTTTAATTTCTAGAACCAAGAGTAATGAGTAATAATGATGGCATAGAGGGAATGAGAATGGGTTTGTTTCATTCATGTGTATCTTACATACTCTTGCAAGATTTCACAAAGTGGTCCATAGCATCATAGGTACTGGGTGCATATTGTGTATATCAGGGAGGGGAGCATCAAAGAGCAACAAAATTCTTCTCCAGATCAGAAATGTGTGGAGAAAATATATGTATATATTCAATTAGGACACAATGAGAAAATGTTACAGAAGAAATATAAACAGAGTGCTATGGGGAGCTCACAGGAGACTGTAAGTTGTTGTTTTTAGGGAGGTCGGACTTGAAGTAGTATCATCTATTCACACTATAGTAATACAGTAGAAGCTATGATTTTGAAAAAGTCATTCATTTATTTCATGAACTCTTTCTCACAGAGGGAATTCCGGTCATTTTTAAAGTTTTTATAGTTTTAAGTGTTAACTCCAAGCCTGGATAATCATATTTAACATTTATTAGACATGTATGTCATTTATTAGTACATATGCCAGGTACTGTCTTAAGTACTTTGTGTGTTTAAAATAATATAATTCACACAACTTCCCAGTTGAAGGTCTTCCTGCTATTAGAATCGCATTATATTTGGGAAACCCAAGATAGAGTTCAAATTACCCTATGTCCCCTAAAATCTCTACCCTTAAATCTCAAGTCATCAGAGTATATCATGTCTTACTCTTGTTGCTGTCATCCACCAATCCCCAAATCTGCCCTGTGCACTGTACCTTTCTCCAGTTCTACTCTTATCTTTATTCTTGGGGATTTTAATATTTGATGTAGCATATCCTCCCTTCACTCCCACTGATCCCATTCACTCACAGCCAAGGTACACCATAGACCTTGTTGTTTCCAGCAACCACAGCTTCTCCAGAGTCTCAATCCCATGCACACTCTACTGACCACATCTGTTTTTCCAGCTAATCCCTACCTCCAGCAATCACTTAACTCCACAAAACTCAATTTTTTACTGTACCTCATGCCCTTGAGGTCCTTCCTGCCTTCTTTTCCAAGGTTAAAGCCTATGGTAAATCATCATCATCACTTCTTTCCATGCCCTACTGACCTGAAAACATTGGCGCCAAATAGAAGCACCCAAATACTCTTCTTTGCCTCCTGCTATCTTAAGTGACCGGCTGTGGAGAGCTGCTCTTTCATCTTTTGTCGAGATCCCTTCCCCTGTCCTGTATATAGCACAGTGTTCTAGCAAGCCACCTGCTGTCTAGTTCACTCCAATCATTCGTTCTCTATTGGGTCATTCTCATCAGTGCACAGATATGCTGCTCTGAGTCCTATCTTTGAAGAAGTCTTCTCGGGACCTCACGTTTCCTTCTTGATGTTTTGGTTTGTTTGTTTTTTTTTTTTTTTTTTTGCTTCCTTTGGCAGCAAAGCTCTTGGGAAGATGTGCTGTTATCAGTTCCTCCTCTTCTCCCATTCTCTCTTTAGCTGACTCCCATCACACTACTAAAATCACTCTTCTGGAGGTGACTGAAGTACCATGTACTAAATCCGTGTACTAAGCCTTAATTTTACTTGAGCCTAAACAGCACTTGATGCACTGATCACTCCCTCGTCTTTGGTGGAACTGTGTTTAACTCCACTCCCTTATCATTCTCCTTCCCTCCTGGCTTCTCTGTCTTGACTTCTTGGCTGGTTCTTTCTCATCTCTTCAAACTCTTCATGTTGGAGTGTCCAGGGCTCAATCCTTTGTCTCTCCTCTCTCTCCCTGCACTTATGCCCTCCATGATCTTATTACTATCAAATAAATCTGTCTCCAGCCTGAGTTTCCTGGTGTACACTAGAATTCTAAGTGGTAACAATAACTACATAATAACATCGTATTGACGAAAAGGTCTGACAAAGTTCCTCTCTTGACTATTCTTGTCCTCTCTAGGCCATATTAAGGGAATCACTGTAATGACCTGACTCTTGACAAGTGTTTACTCTAAAGATTCTACGAAGGATGCTACCTCCCTTGAACTCACATTTTAATGAAGCTGCACATTAAGGCAACCAAGTAGTGCAACAGGAGACTAATAAGGAGTATGTTGGCTCTAAATCAGATGTTTGCAGCTTTCCCTTTCTCTAATTGAGAAATACTGTCCTGAAACATGATCTCACTCTGATTGCTTTTGTGCAAAATGGCTTTGTTGCTAGGTAGCATGCTGTGAATTGATAATCATTAAGGTTGCCTGGCACCCAAATAAGAAGATGAACCCTGTGTGGCACCGTTAGGTTCTTGATTTAAGCCCCCAATCACAATCACAATAGAGTTTACTGTTGTCCAAGGTAGACACATTTTAAAAATTAGAATAGATTACCTGGGACATTTTTTAAAAGAAATTAGGTTGAAAATCACCAATTTGCTATATAGTAATATGGAGTTCATCTAATACCTAGGGATTTCTCATTAAGTATCAAATTGAAGATAGGTCTAAATGGTACAAACTAAGCATTTCTCTGTACATCCAAGTATTCACTGTTATTAACATTATTACTGTTACCAGTCATTCTCTGAAGGCAACATGAGATGTGAACCAGCCACCTTGCAGTAGAGAATGCCCACTTAACATGCCAATTATGTGAACTTTGAGAGAGGTGGTGAAAAGAAGAAAGAACTATTAAAATAACATCTGTGGCGGGCACAGTGGCTCATGCCTGTAATCCCAGCACTCTGGGAGGCTGAGATGAGAGGATTGCTTGAGCCTAAGTGTTCAAGACCAGTCTGGGTAGCTTAGGGAAACCTCATCTTTACAAAAAAAATTGTTTTAATTATCTGGGTGTTGTGATTATGCCACTGCATTCCAGCCTGGATGACAGAGTGAGACCCTGATTCAAAAAATATAAACAAATATATATTATATTATTTATATATATACACAAATAAAATTTGTGGTACCATCCACCACTTGACACAATGAAATTCCATTTCTCAAAAATTTTTTCCATTAATTCAGACTCCATTAGCATATGACACTCATAGTTTTAGCATCTATCCAGGGAGAGATTTGATTTGTTCTATATATGTACTTGCCATATAGCTGGCATCTAAACACAGCCACACATTTCAACTTGAAATAATCTAAACAATACTGATTTCTTCCAAGTGTTGGAAAACAAGGCTATACAGTGCAGTGGTGCATTTCTGGAGAAGCAGTTTGCCATTTTTCAACATTGCTCTCCTCTAAAACATTGTCGGGGGAACCTGAGCACAGTTTTTACCTGATAGTCTGCTTTTGGACTCTGATTTCTGAATATGTGCCTTTACTGTATTTTGGGTTTGTGGTCTCGTTTTGCCCAACAGAGTGGTACTCTCTAACTTTGCCCCTCCAAGATCTGTGTGCAACCTGACCCATCTTCACCTGAAGATGACCTTTCTCAGTTGAGACCCCTTTAGAGAAATGCTCCAGAGGAAGTTTCCATAATATGCCAGGCCTCCTTCATCCACATGCTCTCCACAGTGGGGTGCTGGGTGGCCTACCTGCCCTGCTCACCATGGCTCTGAGAGCACGTTTTTAACCTATTGTTAAAACAATAGGATTTGCTAGAGCCAGGGAAAGCAATTGATAACAAATCGCCTTCACTTCTTAGATCCTTGGAATCTCCTGATGGGTGTCCACACTGCAGATATTGTCCACACTAGAAATGTGCTAGAGAATCCACCCTCTTTTCAAAGGTAAATCCTGCATGCTGCAGACAGAAACCAGCCCAAAGGAAAGGGGGTAGAGTACACTTTGCACCTAGAGTCCTGGGCCAGATCCTGGCTTCCCTGGACAAGCAGCCTGGTCCCATCTTCCTGAGTCCTTCCTGTATCCCAGGAGAAAGACACTTGAATGAGATCACAGATGTAAAGTTCCTGGCATATAGTCAAAGTAGTGCCCAGCACACACACACACAAAAGCAAAACAAACAAACAAACACAAAAACATGTTAAACAAACAAAAGTCTTTGTTTATAAAACCAAGGGACCAAGTTGCAGAAATAAGTCTAAAAGAAAAGGCCCCCCCTTGCAAGGTGACTGGCCACTGTGGCTCTGTCCTGGTGCGCCTTATCCCTGCCCCCAGGGGCACTGGCATCGTCTCAGCCCCCGTGCCTAAGAAACTGCTCATGATGGCTGGCATTGATGACTGCTACACCTCAGCCAGGGGCTGCACTGCCACCCTGGGTAACTTCACCAAGGCCACCTCTAAGACTTACAGTTACTTGACCCTGACCTCTGGAAAGAGGCGGTATTCACTAAGTCTCCTTATCAGGAATTCACCAACCATCTCGTCAAGACCCACACCAGAGTCTCCATGCAGAGAATCCAGGCTCCAGTGGTGGCAACGATATAGGGTTTTCATACAAAAAAAAAAATAAAGTGAACCAAGCCCCCCCAAAAAATAAAAGGCCCCCCTTCTGGCCACCAGGGAGAGACCATAGGGTATTTCTTTCCTGCCCTGGTCCATATGAGCTACCCAATATCCCAGGGTCATAGTGGGAGGGAATCTGGTCCTTGCAGGATTTCAGCATTTGGACACACCAAGAAAACGGGCAGCAATGGAGGAGAAGTCAACAGATAAGAAATCAGGCCTAAGTAGGAGCATAGCCCTGAGAGAAGCCTGGCACTGCAGCCAGGCAACCTTAGCATCAGACATTCCCAGGCCCCTCAAACTCCCATGTCTAAGACAAACTCTTCATTTTCCTCACCCCTACTTCTCAAACAGACTCTCTTTTTTATATACTAAAATATTTATTCAGTTTTGTCACAAAAATTTATAGTTCAATTGCTCTAACTATATATAAACCATACAGTTTATACCTATTCTACCACATGGTCAACTAACAAAATATACACATTGACTATTTTATCTAATATATTTATATACTATTTATATATGTATAAACACTATATACATATAAACTCTTTCCAAATTTTATTTTGATTGATAGAATGTCACAGCTGCTTATCAATTATAAATTATGGATGCAACAGAAACAATTCCTAGAATATTTTTCTTTTCATTTCATTTTATTTTATTTCATTTCCCAGGCTGGAATGCAATGGCATACTCACAGCCACCACAGCCTCAGCCTGCTGGGCTCAGGAGATCCTTTCCGAAGAGGCTCTCTTTTTATACAGTTGACCCTTGAACAACATGGGGGTTAGAACAAGGGACATGACCCCTTGTGCAGTCAACAATCTGCATATAACTGTTGACCCCCCAAAATCCAACTACTACTAGCCTACTGTTGACCAGAAACCTGATCAATAACGTAAAGAATCAGTTGACACATATTTTGTACGTTATATGCATTATATACTATATTCTCAGTAATAAAGTAAGCCAGAGAAAAGAATGTTATTAAGAAAATCATGTGGTGGGATGCATCTGTAGTTTCAGCTACTTGGAAGGTTGAGGCACAAGGATTGCCTAATCCCAGCAGGTTGAGACTGCAGTGAGGATGAGCGTGCCACTGCACTCCAGACAAGGCGATGAGAGTGAGATTCCAACTCAAAAACAAAAACAAAAAAAGGGGGGGGGAATCATAAGGAAAAGAAAATGTAATCACTATACATTAAATAGAAGTGGATCATCATAAAAGGTCTTCACACTCATTATCTTCACATTGAGTAGGCTGGGAGGGAGGAAGAAGAGAAGGAGTTGGTCTTGCTATCTCAGGAGTGACAGAGGTAGGGGAGGTGGAGGAGGTGGAAGGGGAAGTAGGAGAGGCAGGCACACTCAGTGTAAATTTTATTGAAAAAAATCATATATAAGTGAAAATTCTCCATTCAAACTCATGTTGTTCTAGGGTCTACTGTATTTTGAGAAATATCTGCTCACCAGAGCCAAAAATCTGGGGCACCAAACACTGGCAGCCCCTCTTCTCTTGATCCCCACAGTGAGTCTGCATCCTCCTCTTTCTCACCCTCCTGAACCTCTTTGGGCCTCATCTCTAGGAGCAGGAGCCCTGGCTCTCCTCCCCACGTGAGCTTGTCCAACCTACCCAATCCTTCACCTGCTGCTACAGAGAGCATCTGACCCGCCGTTGGGTGGCCATTTCATCAGGTACCTCAACATCTTCAAGACCCCCATGCCCACAGACACCCTAAAGGATAGAATCTAAAATCTTTGCAAGACTTATCTCAGGATGTTGTCTACTTTCTCCCTGCAGCCTTCTCTTCCAGCTCACCCAACCAGCAGGAGGCCTGTGGACCCTCAGAGCTACATGTGCTGTTGGTTCTTCCACGTGAGAGGTATTCCACCCCAGGTAACCCCAAGAAATCTCTACTCATCTTTAGCTCTCTGCTCAAGCATTACCCCCACCATACCCCTTGCTGCATCACCAGGAACATCAAATTGCTCATTCATCTGTACCCACCGCACCCACTTCATATACACCCCAATAGGGCTTACTCTGTTTTCAATCTTTACCAAGAGTATTCTTTCTGCACTCAGGTGCAGGGACTGCTACTTATTCCCCAGAGCCCAGCTGCATAATGTTATGGGATGTATTGTGTCTCCTCAAAATTCATATGTTGATGTCCTAACCCCTACTACTCCAGGATGTAACTATATGTGGAGACAGAGTCTTTAAAGAGGTAATTCAGTTAAAAAGAAGAATTCAGAATAGCTCCTAACTGGTGTGACTAATGATATCCTCTGAAGAAGAAGAGATTAATACAAAGATACACAGAGGGGAAACCAACTGAACACACAAGGAGAAAACTTGTCAACAAGCCAAAGAGAGAGACCACAGAAGATATCCACACTGCCAACACCTTGATCTTGGACTTCCAGCTTTCAGGACTGTGAGGAAATAAATTTCTGTTCTTTAAGCTGCCCATCTGTGGTACTTTGTTAGAGTAGCCCTAGAAAACTAAGACATTTTTGAATATTGGTTGAATAAATAAACTGTCTGGAATAAATGAATAAGGAGTAGCAGGATGAAAGGCTAGAAAGTTAGGATGAAGAAAGACATGGAAGCTTTTGCATCCCTAAGCTAAAGTAATGAAAATAATTTCATAAAAGATGAGATGACATGGAGGACTTTTAGTAGAAAAACAGCATCATTCATTCATTATTCAAGTGAAAAACAGGGCAGCAGTGTGGGGCATGTATATATAGAATGTCACATGGTAATCAATATCATTTTTTAAACATCAGGGTAAGAGAAAAGAGAGGGTTCACAAGAGGTGGATGCAGACAGAGATGTTTTAGGATGCTCAGGAAGGGGTTGTCCCATCGTTATAAGGTGATGTTTGAGAAGAGCTGTGATGGCAGTGAGGCAGGCAGCATGCCAAACCAATAACAGCACAAGAGCAATTGAGACAGAAGGAGTAACAGGTGCAAAGGTTCCGAGGCCAAGTGCCTGTTTTTAGTGTGGCAAGGAGCAGCAACGGGACCAGTATGGCCGGCACAGTGCAAGGAAAGATGAGACACATAGGACCTTTTACTTTATTGTCTAAAGGAAGAGGGTTTGAGCTCGAAGGGGAGTATGAATAACAAATCTGAGGCAACAAGCACAAGATTTATAAGACTTACAAAAATATTAATCACACCATTGCAGATCACCATAACCTTTGGATTTTACTCTCGGTGAGGTGGGAAGTCCTTGAAGGGTAGGGCAGGCACAGACAGGCCAGGACCCAGATACATTTCTAAAGAGGACTGGTCGCCACATGGATAATAATCAGATTGGGCACAAGAAGCCAGTGGAGGACTGGCTGAAAGCAGGGGTGCTTAGGAAACTATGACAATGACCCAGGGGGCAGGTGGGGTGGGGAAGATAAGCTTTGCAGAAGCAAGCTGAAGGAATTGGAGGAAGGGGAAGGAAAAGCTGACCTCAGGCAGGAAGTCCAGCTGCAGCCTTGGCATCTCTGGGCAAGGCGCGATGAAGAGTGACCTGAGTCAGTGGGGGTGAAGAAGAAACAACAGCAGTTGGAAGTGGTGCAGATGGAAGGATGGAATGGCACATCCTCACTGCAAATGCTTCCCTCGCTTTCCAGCAGTGTCACCAAAAGTGCACAGAATAGGTCATGAATTTTCAAGACTAATTTCTCTTTTTCTATTGTTCGAGTGCTAGAATCATCAAGGCAGAACACCACCCTGAAGTACATACTTGAAAAAGGGGTAGAGAAATGAAATCATACAGAAAAACATGACACCCCAAATCCCGCATGCTTTCACCCTCCTTCAATGGAGATTATAAATATTTATTTTTAAAATTAAAGCTTGGCCGGGCTCGGTGGCTCAGCCTATAATCCCAGTACTTTGGGAGGCCGAGGCGAGTGGATTTCCTGAGTCTGTGGGCTCACGATTAGCCTGGGCAAGTTGGTGAGACCTCAAAATTTAGCCGGGTGTGGTAGCGCGCACCTGTAGTTCTGGCTACTTGGAAGGCTGAGGCGGAAGGATCACCGGAGCCCAGGTAGTCAATGCTGGGGTGGCCATGAGCGTGTCACTGCACTCCAGCCTGGGCAATGGAGTGAGACTCCAATTCAAAAAAAAAGGAAAGCTTGCAAAAATATTGTAAAACAGCAATAATGTTAAACATTCATTACATTCACATTTTTTTCTTAGGTATGTACAGTCAATTCCCATTTATATTTGCACACTTGCCTCCTGCTCCAAGCAGCCCCCTCCCCCACATTATCCTGCCCTGGTTGACACTCTGCTTTGCAAAGTTTGTCAATTGGGCTTGCCAAGGATGCAGCACTAACCCCAGGGGGCCAGAGACACACATCTTCCCAAGGGAACAGAATCCAGCAAAGAACAGATGGCCTGCATACTTAACTGCCAGTGTTTTCTGAATTGATGGCCCAACCACTGGATTAATGCTTCCACCCCTTTTACTTTCATTCCTCCACCTCCCCCCCAAACCCTCCTTCCAAGGTCATTATCCTCAAACACCACTATGTTCTCTAGCCAGGAACCTACTGTCTCTCCCTTTTTCCTTGGGCCTAAGCTTCTATCAGTCTCTAGTGAGATGGGTGTTCTTCCTTCTGCCTTGGTGACCATCCTGGATACCTATTTCTTTTCCACCTCCCTCCACACATGTGCTCCCTACTCTGGATCTTCATGTTCTTCCCATGAACCAATCAATATCTTACACATTCTTCAAAGCCCTACCTGGACTCCTTTGCTCCATGCCTTGTACAACCAGTTGGTGAGCATGATCTGTTCCTTCTAATTTTGAATAGTCTTTGAACCTGGACCTTCCTGGCCCATATGCCATACTGGCACAGCCATAAATCAGGCATTCATCACCTCTTGCTTACAGTGGCCCCTCTGTGTTCAATGGTGTAGCAAGGGCTACCTTCCAGATCTCAATCACAATTCCCTGCTCACAAACACCTACTTACATGGTAAAGTCCAACTCCTTAGCATCACCAATAAGGTTCTTGACAGTTTTCCTGCATACCTTGGTGTTCTTTTCATTTCAGAGCACTTGTATGAACCCTTTGCTCCAGATACACCAAGCTTCCACCAATAGCCTATGTCCACACTTTCCCACATTTGCTCATCTCTTCCCCACATCACAGACAACGAAAATCAAACTCAGTACCTTCCCTGAAAAGCCTTCACTGGCATTCCCATTGTGGGTGGCTGTTTCATAACTCCATAGTTAACAGCATTTGCTAATTTTTTCTTCTTATAAATGTATATACACGGGTGATTTTTTAAGCATTTCCTGTCATCTTCACTTATTTACACAATGGGCAGAAGCAGGAGGATAAATGAGATAGTTTACTAACTTGTTGACTTGCTGATGTAGCTTCCTCTTGGTCCACTGGGGTGCCTTTATGGAAGCAAAGAGTAGTAGGTGTTCTCTGACGGTGAGGTTGTCCAGCAGGACGTCCTGCTGCAGACACACGCCCAGCTCCATTCTGACCCTAGCCAAGTCTGTCTGCAGATTCTTGCCATTGATGATGATGGTTCCAGAAGTGGGAGGGTGGAGCCCCGTCAACATGGATCTGTCAGAGAAAATGAGTCAGTGCAGAGAACACACGGAGGATGCAGGCTGCTAAACATCAGTAAGCCAGGCCCCGGGGTGATGCGTGTATCCTGCCAAGAGCACACAACTTATGCTGACCTGTTTTTACACAACCAGTTAAAAAGTTATGAAGAGCTAAAGGGGAGGTTGACTGGTCAACCTTGGAAATGTGGGCTCAGGATAATATTCCCACTCCCTCATGATATACAGATGCTTCTCAAGTTATGATCAATTTACATCCCAATAAACCCATCAACAGTTGAAAATATTCTTAGTCGAAAGCACATTCAATATACCTAACCTATAAAATATCACAACTTAGTCTAGCCTGCCTTAAATGTGCTCAGACACTTATATTGGCCTACAGGTGGGCAAAATCATCTAACACAAAGCCGAATGCTGAATATCTCATGTAACTTATTAAATACTGTACTGAAAGTAAAAAGCAGAATGGTTGTACAGGTACTCAAAGTATGGTTACTTTATGAAGGTATGAAACTTTCACACCTTCATAAAGTAAAAAAAGGATTATAACTTGAATTATTGTAAGCCTATCCTGTGCGCATAGACCATTATATCATATAGGACTTTAAGTTAGCAACATTCAACTTGGCTTTTGCAGATGAGGAAACAGGCTAAATAAATGACATATTTACCTACATCTTTATATTAATAATTAGACATAAACAAAATAGAAATGTAAACTTAGACTCCCATCCCTGGGGCCAGTCACCCTTCTGCTCCCCTGGGCTATCTGTCCTTGTCAAAACCACAAGAACTCAAGCAGCCTGACGTCAGAAACTCAGGCATCCAACTTCATCAAGGAAGCCTGAGGAGTGCCTAATTCTGCTTCTTGTTTCAGAAAGTTTATTATTTATGTTTTAACGTTTTTCTTATTTCTGAAAAGTTAAACAGGGACCTACCTAGGACCTAGCAAATCCACTCCTAAGTACCTAAGAAAAATAAATTAAAATCTGTGCCCACACAAAGATATGTACAAGAATTTCAGAGCAACTTGGTTTGCAATCACTTTAAAGGGAAAACAATCTTAACTGACGCCAACAGATGAAAATATAAACGGTGGTGCATCCATTCAGTGGTAACACTTGGCAGTCCTAAGGACCAAGCTGCCGACACACTGCCACCATGAATGAATCTCCAAAATGACCTGCTGAGCAAAAGATGCCAGACACCATTCCACTTATGTGAAATTCTAGGATAAGTAAACAAGTTTATAGTCACAAAGAGAAGATCACTGGTCATGTGGGGACCAGGGTCAAAGGAACCTTAAAGGCAGATAGAAAGGCTCTGCATCTTCACTGTGGTATTTGTTACAACACTACTAAACATGTCAAAACTCATCAAACTGTATACCTCAATGGATACTGCTTGCTGCACATAAATTATATGTCAGTAAACTTGATTAACAACTCTTTGCACTATTATTTCCAAACCCACTTGGGAAATACCATAGAGTAGTTTATACACATTCCATATGAGCCTCAAATATTTTTCTTTTAAGTAGTGAAGACCTAGTCTATTAATTGGACTCTTAGCCTCTCATCTAAGAATTGCCAGGAAAAGGCAACTACTTAGGATGACTCAAAATGTACTACAAAGTACACTGGAAGCAATGTAGTCACTGAGCCTTGACACATGGAGAAACTCCAGATTTCATTCTCATCATCACTCTACTAAACAAGCACTCCAGGTTAACCTTGTAAGGAACATGTCTTAATAAAATAGGATGTGGAGTGCTCGCTCTCAGAATCATTATTTGTGTAAATTGTACTTTCCCAACTTGCAAACACTAAAAAAAAAAAAGCAACAGAGAGTTTTCCAGTTCCATTTTCACATCCAAGGAACAACAACAAAAAATTACTGCCCATATTTTTTCTTTCCATTTGCTTTCAATATGAAATCTCTGAAGCTGCATGTATGTTATTCTTCTACTTTTCTTAATGAGTTTAAGGCAAAGTCCTTTTCATTATTTTAATTAATCATACTTTAATCCTATGCATTTAGTGAGAAAAAAGGCAAAGAGAAGGGAAATTATTCAAAAGAGGCATTTCATAATTTCAGTAACTTAACCTTTAGCCATCATTTCCACAACCAGCTCAATGCTATAGCCACTGGATCCTAGACCAAACATTAGGCCTTAACAAAAAAAAAGCAACCACATAAAAATCAGATCATGGAGCACAATATTCAAGTGTTTAAAAATTTGGAAATATTACTCTGATATTCATCTCCCTATAGACACACAAGCAAAATTACATTTAGTAAGACAAAAACTAAAAGTGTCACTGAACTGGCCATGACTCAAGTAAAACATGGTACACTATAGAAAATAAAATAATTAAAGATTTTTTTAAAAAATTATCTACCTCTACCCATGATTCTACTCTAGTCTTAAAGTGTAGTTGAGTGATTGAGGACACAAGGTCACTCGCACAAGAACACTTGTGAGAGGGCTCAGTCTTTCTCTTATGTCTCTAAACTCTATACTGAAATTCAGAATTTTTCAAAGAAGTCAAACATCTGTCTTGCAGGTAAACTGATATTTTGTAAGAATTAAACACCAAGTGTTTTATAAAGGTAAAATGGGACCCACATGGTCGTGGTTTTCCCAGCCCCATTTGTCCCCAGCAGGGCGGTGATCTGGTCTCTGTGGAAGGTGAGGGTGAGGTCTTGGACCACTGCCTTGTGGCCCTCGTATTTCTTGGTCACAGATACCATGGTGACCCCCGGAGGACCTTCTTCAAGCTTTTCTTCACTGCTTGGTGCAGATGACCCTTTGAGGGAGAGGCAAATTCATTGTGAGAGGATTGTAAAAGCCCCCAAAGAGTATTCACACTTATTCACTCAGTGTTCTGTTTTGAAATTGAATTCTAGCTCTATGAAACATTCAAAGGTATTCAAAAAATCTTTATCCCAAACAAGAAGTAGACTACATAATAGCAAAAATTGAGTGAAATCACTAGTTACACAGTTTGAATTCTTATGATAACCATTTTGAAAAAAAAAAAAAGGCAAAACACACGTATTTGTGTATTTGTGTATATGCAGAGAAAAAAACAATAGGTTTAAACACCAAAATGTCCATTCAAATAGTCTCCTGAGGAGGTAAGAGTTGATAAGTGCTTGTTGATGTGTTCCAAATTTTCTAAAAGATTTATGTTTTATTTGCTTAATCAGAAAAAAAACGTACTTCCCAATATTGACTCCTAATAAAAGCCCATCTCAGAGCTTATCTATCTCTGGGTGTTGCATGTGTACTTCCATGTAGGTTTCCTCTGAAGTCATCCTTTGGCAGAAGTGCCCATGAGCCTGAGCCCCCAGGAAGGGGCTATGACTGAAATACAGAGGGATAGGGCCAGTCCTGTCCATCTCCTGGGAACTGCATTTCCTACTTGTAAAAGGCAGTGATGGTCTCTCACACAGGAGCGCTGAATAAGCTAGTATGTGTGAAAATACTTCAAACTTTCTTTTTTTTTTTGGTGTTGGAGGCTCACTCTGTCACCCAGGCTGGGGTAGAGTGACACACTCATGGCCACCCCAGCATCAACCTGCTGGGCTCCAGCAATTCTTCCACCTCGGCCTTCCAAGTAGCCAGAACTATAGGTGCATGCTACCGTGCCCAGCAAATTTTTTATTTATTGTAGAGATAAGGTCTCGTCAAGTTGCCCGGGCTGGTCTCGAACCCGCAGGCTCAGGCAATCCACTCACCTTGGCCTCTGAAAAGGCTGGGAGGACAGGCTGAGCCACACTGAGTCCAGCCAATACTTCAAACATTCTAAAGCACATTCCCCTGGAGCTGCCCACCTTTGCTTTTGTTTTTCACAGATATTCATTTTAGACGAAAGCTTCAATTGTACTAAGTCACAATATATGTACAAACACACATAATGCACAGAGGGTAGGACACTAAGTAACAGGCAGTGAAAACATCTTGGGGTTCCCAATTTCAAGGAGTGTAGATGTTTCAGGGGATCCTGACTCACAGCTTGTCCCTGAAGCTGCTTCCCAGCCCAAGACAGCCTGGATGTGAGTTGCTAGGAACTGGCACACAGTTGCAAAGGCTAGACCAGTGATGGAAAACAGAAATCAAGACTGACCAGAGCTCAGCACTTTGGGAGGCTGAGGCGAGTGAATTGCCCGAGCCCGCAGGTTCGAGAACAGCCCAGGCAACTTGGTGAGCCCTCGACTCTTCAATAAATCAAAAATTAGCCGGGCTTGGTAGTACGCCTGTAGTTCCCACTAATTGGAAGGCTGAGGCAGAAGGATCGCCGGAGCCCAGCAGGTCGGCACTGGGGTGTCATGAGCGTGCCACCGCACTCCAGCCTAGGTGACAGAGTGAGACTCCAACTCAAAAAAAAAAAAAAAAAAAAACTGAGCAGAGGAAAAAGAAACACACACATTCAGTAGAGCTACTCCTTACAAACCTTTACTGTCAACATTCTCATTGATGAAGAACAGGCCGGATCTCACCAAGCCACCTACACTCTTCCAATAGGAGGTGGTAAAGGGGAAGAACCATGGTTTCCTTAAGCCAAATGTTCCTAAAAAAAATAGAATGCAATTAGAACCAGCCTAACTGTTTTATTTAGATGAAGATTCTGTCTTAGAATATGTTAACTAATTAATATAAAATGTCATTCCACGTTAATATTTCCAACATTCATTCCCACATACAATCCACTGACACCCAGGGGATAGCATAGGAGCCTTACAGTGGGTCCCCAGCTCTTCCTCTTCCAACGATTGAGGTCCTCTGCTAAGATGCCCTCGCATTCACTTGCCCCAAAGGCCTTTAGGTAGGTGTCCAAGGAACATTTGTTTGAACAGCGACTGAATACCCCCCAGAGTAAAATCTCACCCATCCCACATTGCCCCGCTACTTTGCCACTGCTCTTCTTCTGCTTATTTTTATGTTTGCGTGGATTCCCAGGCAAGAGAAAGAACATGAAGTGAGAGCATGAAGGGATTACTCAATCTGAAACTTCCGCAAAGAATGATTCATAATGCAAATATTTCCATATGAAACATAGCACCGTTGTCTAAAAGTATTATCCAGATTCATTTCAGCCCATTTAACAGTCACTTTGCCCTCATTACATGTCAAAATGAAAGAGGATTTAATTATTAACACCCCCCAATTTCCTTTAACACATCCCTTTTAGTTGAAGTTTGATGAATGCAACTTACCTAAAGGCCTAAATTCCAATTGATTGGAATAAAAAGGCCTACATAAAGACTATTTTAGCACTTTGATCATCAAGCAAAAGAGAGATAGGCAAGCTCTTATGCATTCTAATCAAAAGATTCAAAGAGATGATCACGCACTCTAAGGAAAGCACATGTATTCACCACCTTTTGAAGGTGAAGGGTGGGTGTTGAGCTGCTATGAGGCTTATATTAAGCTTTGGTTGTGGGCTAAGTCGTGTTTCCCCAGTTTTGTATGTTGAAATCCTAATCCCAGTGTTTCCAAATGTGATGTGTTTGGAGACTACGACTCTAGAGTGGTAATTAGGGCAAGATGAAGTCACAAGAATGAGTACTCATTCAGTGTGGCTGGAGTCCTTCTAAAAGAAGATTTGGACAGACACACAAAGGAACAACCACGTGAGGACCAGGGAGAAGACGGCCATCAGCAAGCCAAGGAGACAGACTTCAGGAGAAACAAACCCTGCTCACACCTTGATCCCTGACTTCCAGTCTCCAGAACTGTGACACAATACATTTCTGTTGTTTAAGCCCCTCAGTTTGTGGTGCTTTAATTCAGCAGGCTAAGAAAATGAATGCAAGCATGTGCTCTCTGAGACACTAGCAAATTAATAACCATTCCTTTGTAGGAATATGATGGGTAGCACCGGGATAATTAGGTCACCTCACAGCCAGCATTTCACCTGCTCTCTTGTTTCAGGTGCTGTCCAGGTCTTTATTTGTATTAATTCATATCATCCACCAATGTGCCAGGTATAATCATCATCTCTGGGAAAAAGAGGAATAGTGAGGCTTGCTAGCTAGTGGCTGGCTGATGGCTTCAGAAGCCATGCACAGGCCAGCCTCTCCCCTCATGGTTCCTGCCTATCTGAACACACACGTGTACTCGTAAGAATATTTGGGTGTCCCTTTTAAACAAGAAAGGAGACTGATTTTATCTCCAACAGTTTCTTCAACTACCTCTTACAGAATAAGCCTCCATTCACACATGTGCATGAGTAATGAGTTTGTGGACATAAGAGGAGATAATAAGCAAGCATACATCTGAGACGTTATCTTGAGGAGGCTGACCACTGCCTGGGCTCTCCCTCTTGCTTGCCAATTAGACATTCTTGTGCAGAGGGGCCTCTCAGGTAACCACACTCAGTCCCAGTGCGAGGGGGCACCACCTTCAACAAGAGCAGAAGGCAATGGGATTCAGATGCCTTGGAAAGCTTACAGATTTTGAATTAGTGACCAAAAAACATTGAGAAGAACACAAGATGACAGGATCTTGTCCTCATAGGATTTCTACAGACAGAACGGAAGCAGGCCCCTCAAGCAGAAGAGAAGGTTCAAGAAAGAAAAAGCAGAAAGATACAGACTTTCTGCTAGACTCCTTGCTAGACTTAGGAAATTCAAACACAGATTACCCAATTTGAGTTGACAATGATAATGCTTTAAATTAAGTATATCCCCCAAATTATTTACCATTTGTCTGAAATTTGAATGTAACTGGGTGCCTCATTTTATCCGGCTAACCTAAATCAGGGTGCTGGGCACATTGGAGACTGCCTCTCCCCCACCAACGTGACTACAATGGAGAGAGAGGTGTGGCTCTGTAGTAGAGGAAGTTAGGGTGACTGGGAACCACCAAAATATCAACCTATAATCTACAGACATTTTGGAGTCAGAGAAGACTAGTAAGTAGGGAAGGGGCATGGGTCCACCTGGTCTTTCTTTAAGAAAAACAACATGGAGAGGTGAAGGGCATAGCTGGGTGTAGTCAGAGTCATGGGCATGAGTCACAAGGGCACTGAACTGTGCAGGTACAATGAATCCTGGCTTTAGAGACAGAAAGAAGAAGCAAACTATGAGAGACTTTTCAGAGTCAGAAAAAAACAGATTAGAAATAAATTGAATATTAAGGGCTGATTTGCTAATTAAACCATAGCAGCCCTAATCTGTCTGGACCTTTAAAATCCTCCTAATTAATCCACTGATCTAACTAAAGCAAAGAGCTGCCAAGTCCAAGTTGGCGGGGCAGCCGCTTAGCTCCTTGGCCTGCCTCTGTGGTCTGCTTCCGCTTATAAATCCAAACGTGTTTTATGTGCACACTCCAGACGCACTTGCAACCTGCTCACATTACCAAATGTAATTGGGCACATTAATATGTGTAAAGGCCCTCCATTTACACTGAGCTTTCCTCCTCAAGGGGAACTGCCTGCTGGCTCATGCAGGCCAGGAAACTAATTAGCATTGCCCCCCAAAACTGACAGTGATAAAAGAAGAAGTCAATGAAATTAGACAGATCGAGCAGAATCAAATTTAATTGGAAGCACATAAAAAATAGTTTATGCAATGAAAACTCTTTGAGAGGACCAGATGTTTGCTTGTGAGCTCTCCACTTGAGCACGGAGACCTGCAATTGACACTGAGTCCCGCAGGCCAGGAAATGGTCTGATGCTGAATCTAAGGGGTCTCCCAGTCAGACATCAGGGCTGAGAAATTTGGGGGTCATATCCACACAGTCACTTTATAGTCAAGAAAAAAACAATAAAACGGAGCAAAAAGCATTTGTTTGGGGGCTCAGTGTGTGTGTGGAGGGAGAGAGGGAGCAGGGAGAGAGGGAGAGAGAGGGAGAG
>NW_007249727.1:58896-154610 GCF_000164805.1 Carlito syrichta | reverse complement strand
GAGGGGGAAGGAAAGAAGGGAGGGGGGAAGGGAGAGAAAGAGAGAGAGAGTTCTCACTTACCTCCCACCTGGGGAGACCCTCCTACTCACAGGAGACTTTCAAACAGTGATTCTCAATTTGGTGAGACTCTCCCAAGGGTGTTTTGGAAATATGTGAAGGGACACTTTTCGTCAGCACAGTGAATAGGTATTTTTAAACATAAGTTTTATGATTGTTGTTATTCAGATTGTATTTACATTATTTTATTATTATTATGCAGGTTTTATTATTATTTCCAAGAGGTCAGAAGACAACTGCCATTGAAAATGCAACTTGTTACAGACCCCCAAGGAGCGTGCATGACCCACCACACAGTGCCACACAGGGAAGCACCAGGTCTGTCAAGAGACAGAGGATGGAGGGGAAATGTGGTTTCCAAGGAAAGAACAGGTGAGGAAGGGCAAGTAGGTTTAGAACTGATGAGCCTGAAAATTTCAGCAGAGTGTGGGGCATAAGGGACTGTCTTCAGTTGGCTGGTACCTGGCCCCAGGCTGATCTGGACAGGTGAATAAGTGGCCTTGAATGTGAAAGTCCTGTAGAGGAGATAACCAGAGTGTGGGCTCTGGTTTGGTTGGTTGAGACATAAAAGGCACACTCACAGACGAGTCCATTGCTAAGGCTAGGAACTGACCAGTCCAGGGAGGGGTGGTCCCCCCAAGGTCAGTGACCACCTCCCCTGCTCAGAGTCAAAGCTTCAGAAATACAGAAAATGAAAAAGCATGATTAATACAATGGGGATGATATTCTGCCTATAGTGTGCAGACGCCTGGGGCAGTAGGTATCCCACAGAGTGTAGAACAGCCCAGTCCAACAAAGAATTGTGCCTGACTTGCATTCTGTGAGACTCATCACACACAGCCATGCAACTAAAAAGCTCTTCACTGCTATTGAGACTAACGTGCATAAACCCAAAGTTTCTGTGCAGTTTTATTGTATTCTGAAGTTTCCAGGAATGCAGCCATGGTGTATACTAGTAGAAGATTATTGTTTAATGTAGAAATTATTCATCATTTAGGAAAACCATGACATCAATTGTGATACCACTCACTGCTTTTGAGTTTGCCATACAGCATGGCTGCATCAGTCTTCGTTTGCCCCATTACATGCAAATTATGACAAAAGATTTTGGTGATTACTTTTAACAAACTGGAAACCAAATATTTTTAAATTAGCGGAGATTCACAAAATGTACTGAATTTTTTGAGTAAAGGTTATTTGAAAACTATGTTGGATTATTGTCATTTTATATATCTTTAAAAATTATACAGCACAGGTGTAACTGATACAAGCTCAGCTACTTGCCACTTGTATATCAAAATAAACAAGCACGAGATGTCACAGAAGGAAGGTGATGGCCAAACTCAAGTCTCAAAGAAGTCATTTCTGATTTTTAGGCTGACTGAAAGGGTTTGAAAAGGGAAACTTGTTATGGGAAAACATGGAGGTGTAGCACAAGGTGTGTCTATATGGCTTATCTTGGGTGATGGTCCTCCTACAGGCCTGGCTGGTGTTATGTCAGAGGCAGTCAGGTTATGGATCAACAGTCTGGAAATTCCCCACAAATGGGAGGGTCCTACAGTAAGGTTGTTCTAAGATTAGCCCCTGGGATTTCTAAGTAATCACACAGTCAAATAAGGGTTTGTGGTGAAAATAAGTTTCTAAAACATGTTTCAAGGCTTAAGATTATGAAAAAGGAAAGAATAAACTTTAAAATACATTTTGGGAAGAGAGGCAAGATGGCAATGGAACAGGTCAGAGTGAGAGAGTCTCTGCAAAAGCAAGTGTCCATAAAGACTCTCTGTGTGAGTGGATGTGTGCTAGTTGGTGAGTAAAAGTCCATCTAAGGGGCAACTCAGGTTTATGCACCCAGGGAACCCACCAGCACCCTGAGATTGGAGTCTCCAGTGTGGAGGATCATCTACTATTCTTGGGGCTTTCTTGAGAAAAGGCAGCAGAGACCAGCTGCTCCTCACCTCCTGGCACCAGCCCATACCATCACCTGTGGCAGCAGACCAGCATGAGCCCCAGGAACCATGGAGAAGACAGGGCATGGAAATCTGGAACAGAGCCCTGCCGTCAATGTGGAGACGCTGACGGGTGCTATCTTCGCTGTCCCAGGACCAGGCAGAGACCTGCATTGCTATGCTCAGCTCTGTCCAGCCTCCAAGCTGGAACTCAGTGGCTATATCCTCACAACTCCCTCATGCTGGAACAGGCACAGACACATCAGATCTGAGTAAGAAATTTGACAGCAGCAGCAGATGAGTAGGGTTAGTCTGGAACTGACCCATCCTCCTCCCACAGTAATCCTGGGGCATCTGACCCACATTGAGTGCAACCCTATAAGCCTGCACTGAGAGCAGAGAGGATGGGCTGAAAACTAGAGCTGTTCCTTAAAGCGGTGGTGGTAGTTGGAAGTGGCGGTGGCAGCCCAAAGGGACCCGCAGTTCCAGAAACAGCCACAGAGTGAGTTTTTTGTTTGTTTGTTGTTTGTTGTTTTTTGTTTTCATTTTGTGTTTTTTTCTTCTCTCTTTCTGTTTTTGTTCACATTTTTGTACTTGTTTTGTTTCAGTTATGTTAATGTGTGTGTATTTTTTTAAGATTTCAGATCGTGTATGGGTATTTTTGAGGGTGAGTACATCAACAGGATTTTGTTTATTTATATGATTGTACTTTTTTGTTGTTGTTTCTGTCTTTGTTCGTTTCTCTGTTTATTCATTAGTTAGTATACCTCTCTGTTTTCCCTCTTCTTCTTCTCTCTCTCCACCTTCCTTTCATTTTCCTCCTTCCTTTTTCTATTCATTTACTTTTTCTTTCCCATTTTGTTTTCAGGGGTCAAATAGACACCCTCACAGCATAGACAGATTGTAAGGCAGTGGGAAGTAGGTTCCAGGGAGCCCACACATCTGTCAGTGGATACTGGGACCTGCAGAAAGCTTCTCAATCACTGCACTAACTTTAATTAAATCTCAAAACTGCAAAATGCACAGTCCCCCACTCCCAGTCCAGCTTCAAAATTGAACAAAGCCAGAGGATCTACATAAGGAAGAATAGGAGATTGAGCAAAGAGAAGTAAAAGCTATCTCACCATCACTGAACAACAGAATTAAAGAAGAGGTAGAAAAGGGGGAAGGAAAACCTACACAAATGAAGAAAATCCAAGGGAAGAATATGGGTCTCACACAGACCCATGAGAGGACAACAACTGAGAATATGGACTTCAGAAATCAAACAATGAAGAGCCCTCAGAATGACTGATTTCAAACCTCAAACCAAGATATCAAGATATTAATAGACAGAATAAATAGAAATGAGGAGAGAAAAGAAGAAAGAATGAAGGCGTCGATAACTGAGATAACAGCAATAATTAATACAGCGAATGAAGTAAATAACAAACTGATAAGCATGGAAAGCAGAATTAACCAAGCAGAAGAAAGAATCTCAGAACTTGAGGACCAAAATAAGGAACTAACTCAAAATGTTAAAAACATAGAAAAGAAGCATAAAAAGACAGAACAAAGCCTCCAAGAAATGAGTGATACTATCAAGAGGCCGAATCTAAGATTAATTGCAATCCCTGAGGCAGATAGAGAGACAGAGACCACCTTGGAACAAACATTACATTAAAAAATTATCCAAGAAAATGTCCCTCATCTCATCAGAGAGGCAACCATTGAAACACAAGAGACTCCAAGAACCCTTGAAAGACAACAAATGAGAAGACCAACTCCTAGACACATAGTAGTTCAATTACACAAAGGAGGTACAAAAGAAAGAAATCCTAAGGCAGCAAGAGAGAAAGGTCAGACTACCTACCAGGAAAGCTACAGAATTAGAATAGCTACAGAAAACTTCAGGTTAGGAGAGATTAGAGTCCAATCTTTAAAGTTCTCAAAGATAAACAATTTCAACCAAGAATTACCTACCCAGGTAAGTTTCACCAGCAATGGAGAATCAAAATTCTTCCCAGACATTCAATCCCTAGGAGTTTAAGCCACCTCCAGACCAGTTGTATAAGAAACACTTAAGAATGTATTAAACACAGAAAAAAGTAAAAAAGAAATGACAATGCCCTTTCCAAGAATGCAGGAAACAGATTGAAAACACACATAGATCAACCCCAGAATTTTTAAAACGACAGCACATAAATGAACAGCAGCAAAAAGAACAAATTATATAAGAACCTAATGACAGGGATAAACTCTCACATCTCAATTATTAGCCTGAATATGAATGGACAAAATGCACCACTGGAAAAATATAGAATGGCAACCTGGGTAAAACATCATGATGCAACAATATGTTGTCTCCAAGAGGCGCATCTCACCAGAAAGGAAACTCACAGACTCAAAGAAAGAGAAAGAAAAACAAACTTTCAGGTGAATGGAACACAGAAGAGAGCAGGAATTTTGATCATAATATCAGACAAAATACCCTTTAAGCTATCAAAATTTAAAAGGACACAGAAGGTCACTACACAATGACAAAAGGTTCAATCCATCAACAAGAAATATCCATCCTAAACATATATGCACCCAACATAGGAGCAACAACTTTCATAAAGCAACTTCTAGGTAAACTAAAAAAAGATATGGACTCTAACACTATCATAGCTGAGGAATTAAGTAACCCACTAGCAACCCTAGACAGATCATCAAGGCAAAAAAAATCAACAAAGAGATCTGGATCCTCAACATGACATTTGACAAAATGAACTTAATTTATACCTACAGAATACTCCACCCAAATCATGGAATATACATTCTATTCATCACCACATGAAACATACTCTAAGATTGACCACACCCTTGGACATACATCAAGCATAAATAAATTTCATAAGATTGAAACATTGCCATGCACCTTCTCAGACCATAGTGGAAAAAATAAATATCAACACCAACAAAGCTCCCTCAAAACCCACAAAGACATGGACACTAAACAGCATGATGCTGAACAACTCCTGTGTCAATATGAAAATCAAAACAGAAATTAAAAGAGTCCTAGAAACAAATAAAAATGAAGAAACATCTTACCAAAACCTCTGGGATGCCATGAAAACTGTACTAAGAGGGGAATTCATATCTCCCTGAACACACTTGAAGAAAATGGAAAGATCACAAGTTAACAGCCTAACAAATCACCTAAGGAAACTGGAAAAGTAAGATCACCAAAACCCTAACATTAGCAGAAAAATCCAGATCACCAAAATAATGGCCCGAATTCGACACATAGAAGACAAAATTTAATACAAAAAAAATCAATGAAACAAAAAGCTGGTTCTTTGAAAGAATAAATAAGACTAATGGACCCCTAGCTAGACTGACCAAGCAAAAGGGAGAAAAAATCCAAATAAACACAATCAGAAATGCAAACAATCAAGTCACAACTGACCCGAAGAAATACAAAAGATTATTATAGACTAATACATACATTTGTATGGAAACAAACTTGAAAACCTAAATGGTTTGGAGGATTTTCTAATACTACACAACCTACCAAGGTTGAAACAAGAAGAAATTGAGACCCCAAATAGACCAATAACAAGCCAGGAAATTAACTATGTCATAAGAAACTACCTACAAAAAATATATATTTATCTCCCTGGACCAGATGGCTTTTCAGCAGAATTCTACAAAACATACAAGGAGGAGCTGATACCAATCCTATTGAAGGTATTCCAGGCAATCGAGAAATATGGAACTCTCCAAAACATTTTATGAAGCTAACATCACATTGATACCCAAACTGGATAAAGATCCAACCAAGAAAGAGAAATGCAGGCCAATATCCTTGATGAACATAGATGTAAAATTCTCAACAAGATTCTAACAAACCAGATCCAACAACACATTGCAAAAATCATCCACCATGACCAAGTAGGCTTCATCCCCAGAAGGCAGGGCTGGTTCAACATCTGCAAGACCATATATCAACAGATATAAAAACAAAAACCGCATGATTATATCATTAGATGCAGAAAAAGCTTTTGATAAAATCCAGCACACTTTCTTGATAAAAACCCTTGAACATGTAGGCATAGATGGAATACACCTCAAAATAATAAGAGTCATCTATGAGAAACCCACAGCAAACATACTGCTAAACACACAGAAATTGAAACCATTTTCCCTGAAAACTGGAACAAGAAAAGGATACCCACTCTACTCCTCCTGTTCAACATAGTATTGGAAGTCTCAGCTAGAGCAATCAAATAACAGAAGGAAACAAGAGTATCCAAATAGGAAAAGAGGCAATTAAGTTATCCCTCTTTGCAGACAACATCATTCTATACCTCGAAAACTCTGGAGAATCTATCAAAAACCTCCTTGCACTGATAAAGGACTTTGGCAAAGTCTCAGAGCATATAATAAATGTGCAAAAGTCAGTCGAATTCCTATTCACCAACAATAAGCAAACAGAAACCCAAATAAAAATCATAATCCCGTTCACAATAGCCACAGAAAAGTGAAATACCTTGGTATCTTCCTAACCAGAGACGTGAAAGGCCTTTACAATGAAAACTATAAAACACTACTCAAAGAAATCAAATATGACACAAACAAATGGAAAATATTCCATGCTCATGGATTGGAAGAATCAACATTGTTAACATGTTCATCCTACCCAAGGCAATCAACAGACTTAATGCAATACCCATTAAATTACCAGCAGCATTCTTCTCAGATCTGGAAATAACAATACAGGAATTCATATGGAAACATAAACAAACATGAATAGCCAAAACAATCCTCAGCAAAAAGAAAAAGAAACAAAGCAAGAGGTATCACATCCCAGACTTTAAACTTATAAAGCTACAATAATAAAAACAGCCTGGTATTCTTACAAGAACAGGCATACGAACCAATGAAACAGGATAGAGATTACAGAAGCAAAACCTCAATTTACCAACCAACTCATTTTCGACAAAGCCTTCACCATCAACCACTGGGGACAGGAGAACCTAATCAGTAAAGGGTGCTGGGAAAACTGTCTGAACACATGAAGGAGACTACATGCAGAAGATTACAACAAGACCCTTACCTATCACCATACACAAAAATCAACTCTAAATGGATCAAAGACCTAAAAGTAAAACCTCAAACCATAAAAAGCTCAGAAAATGCAGGAGACACCCTTATGGAAATTGGAACTGGCAACCAATTCCTGATCAAAGCTGCAAGTGCCCAGGCCACAAGAGATAAGACAGACAAGTGGAAACTCATCAAACTGACAAGTTTCTGCAAAGCCAAAGAAACCATCAAGAGAGTGAGGAGACAGCCCACAGACTGGGGAAAAAATGTTTGCCAACCATATATCTGACAAAGGCCTAACATCTGGGATCTACAAGGAACTCAAATGTGCCAAAAAGAAAAAAAAAAAAAACAGCCCCATTACAAAGTGAGCAAAAGATATGAATAGACACTTCTCAAAAGAAGACACATGAGCAGCAAACAGATGCATAAAAAATGCTCAGACTCACTAGACATCAAAGAAATGTAAATTAAAACCACACTGAGATACCACCTAACTCCAGTTAGGGTGGCCATCAACAATAACTCAAAATACAACAGATGCTGGAGAGGATGCAGAAAAAAAGGAACACTTCTGCACTGTTGGTGGGAGTGTAAACTAATGCAACCTATGTGGAAAACAGTTTGGTGATTCCTAAAAGATCTAAAAATTCACCTTTCATACAACCCTGCAATCCTCCTACTGGAAATACACCTGGAGGAACTCAAATCACTCTATGAAAAAGATACCTGCACACCCATGTTTATTGCAGCAGTATTCACAATAGCAAAAACATGGAACCAACTGTGTTGCCCATCAAAAGAGGACTGGATAAATAAAATGTGGTACATATACACAATGGAATATCATGCCGTCATAAAGGACAAAACTATGAACTTCACAGCAACTTGGATGGACTTAGAGTCTATAATACTGAGTAAGCTGTCACAGAAACAAAGAACTGAGTACCACATGTTCTCACTCATAAGTGGACCTTGAACAATTATCATAGTGCCGTGGGAAAGGGATTGGCAGTAGTGGGATGCTTCCTGCAGGGGTTGGGATTAGCAGTAGTGAGAAACTGCCATGGGCAGGGGGTACATCTCATCAACAAGGGTACCTGTGTAATGAACATTTGTATACCTTACCCTGAATTGTATTCCCACATCTTTGAAACAAACAAAAAATTTAAAAATGCATTTTAAGACTGAGATACCCAGTTACACAATTATAAGTCCATTTTGTAAAAACTACACATTGAAATGATTAATATAAGGCTCCCTATTAGTTTTCAGTCTTATCCTGATGCTGTTCCTAGATATCTACACCTCAGCTTCTCTATAAACCCTCTTATATTACTATTCTTTTGTTCAATTTGTCCTCTATGTCACTACTAAATAATAGATCTCCAAAGTTTTTAAAAGCCTAGAGACTGAATGGAGGGACTGATAGGAGATGGAATTACAAGACAGAAGGTGTATCTTCTTTTATGCTTTGTCATTCCTGCCCTGTGTAATAACATATGGGATTATCTGATGAAATACTTTTAAATAAGACCTGGGTCGTTTACAAAAATGCCATTCTTTTATTCACTTAATTTATGTCTAATATTTCTTCCCATATCTTCTCTACGTTAATGAAAGTTATTTTAGTTTTTTATCATATAAAAACAAATCTTATCTGATATTATTTACCTTAACATTAGCTGTTATTCTAGTGTCTATATACTTATCTCTACTTACATTTTTATTTTCCTTTTAGTACCAAATGGCTTCTTAACATTTTCCTTCTCTTAAATCCAAACTTACTCCATACAAGTAAATGCAAACATCTACTTATATAAGTACCTCATTTTGTGTCCTAATAAATTTATGCCTAAGCATTGAGAATTTACATATCATATTATAAATTACTTTCTACTTCTCTTTTATATTAAAATTTAAAAATTACATTTATTTTAAGACTTATACATGTATGTAGGTTTAATTATTATAACTTTCATTTCAGGAGAGTAATACAATATATTTCTATTAAATATAAAATATTTTTATATGGTATATTCCTTTTAAAAACAGGGTCCTGAGTTTGAGAACTCCTAGAAACTGAAAACACCTTAGGTATCTGAAAGTGCATCAATATTTTCTTTGTTTTTCAATTTTACTTTTTGTTATTATTTTGTCAAAGTTAAAAACAAATACTTTGTATAATTTAAAAATATGTTAATATTCAATTCATTTTTTTTTAAAAATATTTATTGACTTAATGTTCCCATTCTTTTTTTTTTGAGTTGAAGTCTCACTCAGTTGCCCAGTCTGCAAGTTTTCCGCTCCCGGCCACTGCAACCTCGACCTGCTGGGCTCCGGAGATCCTTCTGCCTCAGCCTTCCAAGTAGCTGGAACTACAGGCGTGTGCTACCATGCCTGGCTAATTTTTTTGATTTATTGTAAAGATGAGGTCTCACCAAGTGTTCAAATCTTTTTTTTTTTAACTTTTGTAATAGAAAAATCAGAAATTTTATGATAAGGAAAAAATATCTATTGTCATCTTTGGCCAACCCTTTATCTTCTTATTTTCATACATGTGTTATAAAGACCTAGAAGCTTTTTTAAAAATATTATTTTGGAATAGACTCTGGTCTTCCCTCCTAACTAGCCAATAGATAAAATTGGTGGTACAATCACAGAGAGAAAATATAAAAGTCCACCAATCCAAGTCTTTAAATAAAATACAGAGATGGGTCCTTGTAATTCAAAGGTGGCTTGAGGTCCTCCCACATTTGCTTCCCTTTGTGAAGTGTAGAATCCAATCTAGCTGGGAATCATGACTCATTTTGTATGGTCTGATGAAGAAGTGGAGACATTCCTTGGAAAAGGCACATTTGTGTGGATGTAAGGGAGGCTTGGAAAGTAAAATCAGTGGATCTGTATCTTGAGTTGGATGTGGTAGGGCGAGAGCTGATTATGAAGTAGCTCAAGTTTAGTGCATTGAGTAGAAGAGTTAATTAACCACGAGTGATATAGTGAGACTGCAGGTGTGAGTGCATGGAGACATTAAGTGTATTAACCTTCACTTAATGGGAACGCAGGGAATGAGGAACCTGAAGAAATGGAAGAACAGAAGGTGATGAAAGATGAGACAGGAGATGATGGTTTTCCCAACCAAATAAGGTAAGTTCTGTGTAGTTTGCCAGATGTGGCCCAGACAGCCAAGGTATTTCCAAAACAATGCAAAATTTGGTATTTAGATCTCCTGGTCCCTCGAAGGAGCAGCTTTTCTTTTTTCTCTGAGCCCCAAGTTGACCTCATTTAGTTTTTAGGAAAACAAACAAAAATCTCTCTGAAAAGTCACCAGCTTGACTGATATTCCCCTGACTCACAGGATAAGGAATGATTCAATACTGCCCATAGTGGGGGCATTTTCACCAGTGCTAGCTTTTCTGAGCTGAGTTACCTTTCCCCAGGAGCTTACCCCCATTCACCTTTCTTCCCTTCAAATATGACCTAGAAAGTGGATACTTCTGCACACCAGACACTCATCTCAAGGCATAATCTCTGTTTAAATTTTGATAAAACTTGCACTCTAGGACCATGTGAAAAAAAAGGAAAAAAATATTGATAAAATATGCATAATGACATTTGCCATCTTAATCATTTTTACATGTGCAGTTGCATTAAGTATCTTCATATTGTTGTGCCACCATTATCCCCATCTGTCTGTTTCCAGAATGTTTTCATCATCCCAAATAGAAACTCAGTCCCCATTAAACATGAATTCTCTACTTCTCTCTTCCCAACCTCTGGCAACCACCATTTTACTATCTGACTCATGTAAGTGGAATCATAGTCTTTGTCCTTTTGTGTCTGAGTTACTTCACTAAGCAAAATGTCCTCAGGGTTCATCCATATTACAGCGTTGGTCAGGATTTTCTTCTTTTTTAAGTACAAATAATAGTCTATGATATGGATATACCACATTTTGTTTATCCATTCATTTATTGATAGTTACTTGGGTTGCTTTCAACCTTTGACTATTGTGAACACTACTATTGTGAATCTGAGTGCAGGAATATCTCTTCAAGACCTTGCTTTTGGTCCCTTTAGGGCTTAGTCTGCAAGCTTTCCGCTCCTGACAGAAATTTCTCCTGGTGAAATCACTTCTCTATTTTGTTCTCCCTCATGCGTTCATCCAGTCTCCCTCTAGAAAACCTGTGACTGCTCTCACCTCTCTACCCTCCATCCAAGAATTTGCGAAGTCTTCCCTCTCTGGAGCAGTGCTTTTGGAAATCTTTCACCTCTTGTGGCCAAGTGATTAATTACCCAGTGTCCAGAACTACTGAAAGCAGGAAGAATCAGAAAATTGATAAAAATCACTTCCTAAGGGAGTCAAGGGTTCACACAAGAGGAGCCACATCTGTCTACAAGCTTAAGCTTCAATCCCGCTATTGGAAATAGGTAACAGAGCCTGAGAGAGGTAGGAATGGACATGGACCAAACTATGTAGTGAAATACTATTTTGTCTTTAAAAAAGAAAAAAAAATCCTGCCATCTGTGACAACATGGATGAATCTGGAGGACATTTTGCTAAGAGAAATAAGCCAGAAATAGACAAATAGTACATGATACCACTTAAATGAGGAATCAAAAACAGTCAAAGTCATAGAAGCAGTGAGTGGAATGGGGTTTGTCAGGGTCTGGGAAAGGAAAAACAGGTACATATCAGTCAAAGGGTATAAAGTTTCAATTATATAGGATGAATTAGCCCCAGAGATCCATTGTATCACATTGCGCCAATAGATAATATACTGTATTGTACACTTAAGAATTTGTGAAGGATAGATCCTATAGGTTTTATGTTCTTGAAAGGAAAAAAAGGAAGGACAGGAGGAAGGGAGGGAAGAAGGAAGGAAAGGAAGGAGAAAAGACAGCAGGGAGGAAGGATGGGAGGGAGGGAGAAAGGATGGGAGGGAAGAAAGGAGGGAGAAAGCGAAGGATAGAAGGGAGATAGGGAGGATGGGTGGGAGGAAGAGAGAGGAAAGAAAAGAAAACTCCCTCCTCTCTGCTTATGACACACCTACAGTTTACGTATAATTCTAATTCTTCTGTCCCTTTCTGGAAGAACAAACCAAATGTCGCTCATCTTTTATTTTCTTTCCTTTTTCTTTTTTCCCTCTCTCTCTCTATGAAAAGGTGTTTTTATTCTGGGCTTAATTTACCTAAGTTCTATGTGTTTATTTATCACACAAGGTAATTTTATTTATCCTTTTTTTCTTTTTCTTTTTTTTTAACATTTTAGATTCAGGGGGTACACAGTCATATGCATTACAAGGACATATTGGGTAGTGGTGGGGATTGAGTCTCACATGACCCACTCCCCAGTGAGCAAAAATTGTGTCCCATAAGTAGTTTCTGAACCCTAACCTCTTTACCTCCTCCCCCTTATTGGTGTCCCCAGCATCTATTATTTCCATCTTTGTGACCATTTACTTCCCACATATGAGTGAGAACATGTGGTGTTTGGTTTTTTGTTTCTGATTCAGTTTACTTAAGATGATGGTCTTCAGCTACGTCCATGTTGCTGCAAAGGACTTGATTTCATTATTTTTTAATGACTGAACAGTATTCCATGGTATAGATATACCACATTTTCATTACCCACTGATCAGTTGATGGGTATTTAGGCTGATTCCACATCTTTGCAATCATGACTTGTGCTGCGACGAACATGGGGATACAGGTGTCTTTTATATAACAACTTCTGTTCCTTAGAGTAGATATTTAGTAGTGGGATTGCTGGATCAAATGGTAGAAGAAATAGTAGATGTACTTTAGATCTTTGAGTAATCTCCATACCGCGTTCCATAGAGGTTGTACTAATTTACACTCCTACCAACAGTAAAAAGCATTTCCTTTTCTCCACATGCATGCCAGCATCTATTGTTTGTTTGTTTGTTTGTTTGTTTGTTTGTTTTAATAATGGCCATTCTGACTGGTGTAAGGTGGTATCTCACTGGTTTTAATTTGCATTTCCCTGATTTTGAGTGATGTTGAGCATTTTAAAAAATGTTTCTTGGCCATTTCTATATCTTCTTTTGAGAAATGTCTGTCATTTTGTTTGCCCACTTTTTAATGGGGTCATTTGCTTTTTCTTGATGATTTGTTTGAGTTCTTTGCAGATTCTAGATATTCATCCTCTGTCAGATGCATTTTGAATATCTTCTCCAATTCTGTAGGTTGTCTGTTTGCTATGTTGACCATTTATTTTGCTGTGAGGAAGCTTTGTAGTCTAATTAAGTCCCACTTATTTATTTTTATTTTAGTTCATTCGCTTTGGGAGTTTTAGTCATAAATTCTTTGCCTAGAACAATGTCCAGAAAAGTTTTTCCAAGGTTTTCCTCTAGGATTTTTATGGTTTCAGGTCTGACATTTAGGGATTTAATCTATCTTGAGTTAATTTTTATGTATGGGGATAGATAATGATCATAATGATCCAGCTATTGGTCCATGTATCTGCTCTTGTATCAATACCATGCAGATTCAGTTGATACAACCTTGTAGTATAATCTGAAATCAGGTAATGTGACATCTCCAGGTTTTTGTTTGTTTGTTTATTGGATTAATTTGGCTATTCTGGCTCTTTTTTGATTCCATATGAATTTTAGGACACTGACTCAGTAGATTACTTTGGGTAATATTGTCATTTTAACATTGTTGATTCTTCCAATCCATGAGCTTGGGATATTTCTCCATTTGTCTGTGCCCTCTGCAATTTTTTTCATCAGAGTCTTGTAGTTCTTCTTGTAGAGATCTTTCACTTTCACCTTCTTGGTTAACTATATTCCTAGGTATTTTAGCTTTTTGGCTGCTGTGTAAATGGAATTGAGTTCTTGATTTGATTCCCAGCTTGGTTGCCATTGGTATATAGCAGTGCTACTGATTTGTGTGTGTTGATTTTGTATCCCGAAACTTTACTAAATTCATTTATCAAGTTCAGGAGTCTTTTGGAGGAGTCTTTAAGGGTCTCTAGATATGAGATCATATCACTGGCAGAGATAGTTTGATTTCTTCTCTTCTAGTTTGGTTACCCTTTATTTCTGTCTCTTGCCTGATTACTCATAGTGTTTTCAGTAATATGTAGAATATGAGTGGTGAAAGTGGGCATCCTTGCCTTCTTCCAGTTATGAGGGGAATGTGTTAGATTCTTCTCCATTCAGGATGACATTGACTATGGGTTTGTCATATATAGCCTTTATTATTTTGAGGAATGTTCCCTCTATGCCTATTTTGCTGAGGGTTTTTTCATGAAGAAATGCTGGATTTTATCAATGATTTTTATGCATCTATTGAAATTATCATATGATTTTTGTTTTTAATTCTGTTTATGTAGTGAATCACACTTATTGAATTGCATACGCAATTCCCTAGGATAAAACTCACTTAGCCTTAGTGTATTATTTTTTATATGCTGTTGAATTTGGTTTGCTAATATTTTGTTGAGGATTTTTGTGTTTATGCTGATAAGGGGTATCGGCCTGTAGCTTTGTTCATTTTTATTTTTTTGTTATATCTTTTCCCGACACTAGTATCAGAGTGATACTGGCCTCATAGAAGTGTTAGGAAGGATTCCCTCCTCTTCAATCTTGTGGAATAGCTTAAGTAAAATTGGCACCAGTTCTTCTTTGAATGCCTGGTAGAATTCAGCTGTGAGTCTATCACAGGGGTCCTCAAACTACGGCCCGCGGGCACATGCAGCCCGCTGAGGACATTTATCCAGCCCACTGGTTGTTTTTGCCACCGGTGCTTGTCCTGCCTAGCAGCCAACTTGTCCAGGCCCACAGTGCGCATGTGTGGAATGTGCGTCGCACTCTCCGACTCCCCTCCTTCTCTCTGTCTCTTGACTCCTCCTCTCAGTAATCTCAGGAACCATGCACTCAAAATGGCAACCATCTTTGGCAGCACTTAGGTCTGTGAACAGACTTTTTCCAGAATGAAACATCTGAAATCTCCATCCAGATCTAGACTAACTGATGCACACTTGCATCACTTATTATGACTAGCAGTGACAAATATGTAACCGAACATTGACCATCTCATTAGCCAAAAGCAGGCCCATAGTACCCATTGAAATACTGGTAAATTTGTTGATTTAACTTTACTTGTTCTTCATTTTAAATATTGTATTTGTTCCCGTTTTGTTTTTTCACTTCAAAATAAGATATGTGCAGTGTGCATAGGAATTTGTTCATAGTTTTTTTTAAAAACTATAGTCTGCCCCTCCAATGGTCTGAGGGACAGTGAACTGGCCTCCTGTTTTAAAAGTTTGAGGACCCCTGCTCCAGCCCCTCCTCTGCAGGTAGAGGTGGGGGGTGAGAAGGACAAGCAGGAAGGGAAACTGATGGAGACTGGAGTAAAAGCAGATTAAGAGAGACAAGTGGTGAGCTAATTTATAAAAGCCCTGAATATATGGAAATCCAAGGTACTTGTCATTTCTTTTTAAGCACAAATCAAGCTACAGGAGTGTATTAGGAGTTAGGAATCCACCTTTTCGGTCAGGTTTTGTCATTCCCCCAGCTTCTATTGTAGAATTTCCCATACTTGGCCACCAGCTGAAAGAGTCAGCTGGGGTAAGGTGGACCAGAGCTGGTGTCAGAGCCGTTAATCAGTATTGCAGTAGAAGGAAACAGGGGTATAGTTGGCATGGGCTTTTGGTTTTATGGATTTGTTTTGGGGTTTTAAAAGTCCGAGAGACCCAGGAATTTATTTGAACAACAAAGCCAGGGGTCCAAGAGCGTATTTAAATATATGGGTGTGTGGGTGATAAATGAGGGATGACTTACCAGAGGTGCAGAAAGGCATATCATGCAGTTGTTGAAGTTTGTTTAAAATTTTTTTGTGAAGTTGCTTCACCAACATAAAGAAAAATAGCAAAGAAACCAAGCACTTTGTCTCCCACCCGTCAGGTCCCTAGGGAGTATTCCCAGGCAGAGATCGTCAGTTGTCCTCCGAGATTCAGCCCAGTCCACTGGAAACTTAGAGATCCTGGTTAGAAGGAAGTAAAAAAGTTAACACTAGTTTTTCACCTTGTAGGGCTGCAGTGGTTTGAAGTTTTTTCCTGGGACCTTTTAGCACACTGAAGTGTAGTCTCAGTCAGAGCCACCAGGTTTTAACGTAGTCCATAGAGGGTTACCAGTTAGGAAATAAGGGAGAGAGAGCGAGAGAGAGAGAGAGAGAGAGAGAGAGAGAGAGAGAGAGAGAGAGAGATGGCTCGGAAGTTTCAGTGGAACCTTCAGAAAATATTAGGAACAGGAGGATGCGGAGGGGTCAAAGCACTGCTGGAGTCAGCATGCCAGAGGTGCACCCTGGTAGCCAGAGATTTGAGTAACACAAAGACTTGTAACACAAACATGAAGAAAGAAAACATTTACTTAAGAAAAATATTACTTTCTACAGACCAAAAGAGGGCCTGTGTATCTTATTAGCATGTGCCTGAGAGGCTTGCATACTTGTTTTTCCTTTATCCTCTGGGAGAAGGGTAGAGGAAAGTATAATATAAATATTATGTCAGGTTAAATCGTAAGACTAAGATATTTCATTTTTTTAAAGATAGTTATCAGGGTTTGAGGAGAAGGAGCTGAGACACTTTTTGATTTGAGGTAGATCGGAGAGAGAGAATGGGACTTGAACTTGAATAATGCCTTCTGTTTCGGCTACTTCCCATAAAGGGAAAAGTGGAGCAGGGTTTTGTTGTGAAGTTTTCTGTTTTAAGGTTGTTCGAGACTGGGTGTGGGGAGGGTATTTAGAGAGACTGGGGTAGAGATTTGGGACTGTTGGGGTGGGGGATGGGACTGAGGCTTTGGAGCTTGCTTCTAGCACAGGTATAGGAAGGGGGGTCAGGTTGAGAGAGGACGTAAGGTGGAGGTTGTGAAACAGGATTTGGGGTGGCTGTGATGAGACTGGAAGTTATGAGGGGTTGATTGGGATCAGGGGGGTCACAGGAAGACAGAGACAAGCCCCGAGCAAGGGTCAGAAGATGTGGTGTTGGAAGCAGAGTGGACTAGGAGTATGTGAGAAGTAGACCAAGGTTAACAGAGAAAGGTTCAAGAGTGAAGAGCAAAGACAGACTGAATGACACTTGCCATTATGGTGGTAGAAGATATTGAGGCCCCGTAAAATTCCATTTTCTGGCCACCAGGGCCCATTATCAAGTTTGTATTGGGGCCAGACAGTGTTACAATAGAAAATAAGTCTTTTTGTTTTAATTTCCTTTGGAAGCCTAAGTCCTTTAGGTTTTAGAGAAGGCATCCTGGAGGAGTAGATTTTGAAGGTAGTAGGGATTTAGAATTTTCCATTGTGGCTGAATAGGGAGGGTAGAAAAGTGTGAGGAAAAATGAGGAGATAGGTCCAAGAGAAAAGGCATCCCCATTCTCAAGATGGGTTTTGTTGTGAAGTTTTCTGTTTTAAAATTGTTCGAGACTGGGTGTGGGGAGGGTATTTAGGGAGATTGGGGTAGAGATTTGGGACTGTTGGGGCAGGGGATGGCTTTCTCAAAGAGCAGTGACTGTCTGCCTTGGAATGAGCATCCTCAATCCCAGGGCTAGACCAAGTGAGCTCAAAGCCAAGGGCCTGAGGGCCATGGGGATCCTCCTCCTGCCTAGCGCTAGGACTTCAAGACGAGATGAGGCAAGAGAGAGATCCAGAATGAGATTTCACTCACCCTTGTAACCAATGAATGCAGTGTGAGTCAGTGTGTGGATGTTAATCTGGCAAGGCAAGTAGAGAGTCCTGCCCCAGTCTCAGCGGGGTTCAAGGGAGGGGATCACCGAGGGTAGGCTCATAAGAGGAGCCCACCCAGCTGCAGTGGATCTTCCCTCCCAGGTTTCAGCACCAGAATGTAAGGTGAGTGCTGAGAAGACGAGAGTATGAGCCAGTAGTCAGACAAAGAGAAAGAAATGTATTAAAGGGGAGACATGAGGAGGCTGGTTTCAAGGAGAAACCAACCCCCTTTGTTCTTTGTGGGTTCTTTTTATTCCCCTAGCCAGGGTTTGGTGGTCACATAGTACACGTAGATCCGGAAGAAACAGGGAGGGGGCCGGTGGTCATGCAGCCTTGAAGAAGCAGTTTGGGGGAGATGGTTATACGTCCTTGAGATACACTCTGAAAAAGCGGGAGTAGGTAACAAAACAGGTAGTTAACAGGACACCATTTATCATCCAGCCTGAGGATGCAACCTTGAGAAAGCAGATGTAAGCAGTGAGTTATTTTAACAATGGCCCCCTACCCCTTCCCCCATGTAAGTCTTATCACTAATCATCTGAGAAATGTAAGTGAAAACCACAAAAAGTTATCATCTCGCACCTATGAGAATGACTTTTATTGATAAGATGAAGGTTAACAAGTGTTGGTGAGAATGTGAAGATAAGAGAACACTTACACATTGTTGGTGGGAATGTAAATGAGTACACACATTATGGAAAACAGTGTGGAGGTTCATCCAAGAATTAAAAACAGAACCACTATACAACCTGGCAATCCCACTTCTGAGTATTTATGCAAAGGATTTGAAATCAGTATGTTGAAGAGCTATCTGCACTCTCATCTGTAATGTTCACTGCAGCAGTATTCACATTGGTCAAGGTATGGAAATAACCTAAATGTCCATCAGAGGATATGTGGATTACAAAAATGTGTATACATGCACAATAAAACACTATTCTACCTTTAAAAAAAAAGAAGGAAATTCCTTTTGGGACAACATGGATTAACCTAAAGACATCATGTTAAGTGAAATAAAGGCTCATGCTACATAATCTCACTTATATGTAGAATCTGAAAAAGTCAAACTCATAGAAGCAGAAAGGAGAATGTATTTACCACAGGCTATAACTGGGAGGGAGTGGAGAGTTGTTGGTCAATGAATATAAGTTCCAGTTAGACAGGAGGAATGTGTTTTTGAGATCTGTCGCACAGCACAGTGAAAACAATTAGTAGTAATTGATATTTTAGAATTGTTAAGAGAGTAAATTTCAAATGTTCTCACTACAAAAGATGATATGTGAAGCAAGGCCTATGCTAATAAACCTGATTTAATTATTTCCCAATGTGTACAGATATTTTAAAATATTATATTACACATCACAAATATGTGGAAGTATTATTTCTCAATGAAAATGTTTTTTAAAAAATCTGAAAAGTCAATCAATTGCCACAGTTACAACAACATACTGGAAGTTTGTGCCTGTAAACAAAACTGTTTCTTAACCAGAGTTCCAGGAGCAAAAATGGCATGGTCTAGCCTCCTGAAAGTGGATCTGAATGTAAACTCAACACATTTATTAATGTAAAACCTAGAACAAAAATAATTATCTAGAGAGAATAGTGACCTCTTTCCCCTACTTGTACAAAACAATGCCCTTTCTACAATCCCAGAACCTCATGATAACAAGGGTTCTCTACTCCCAGCCATCAAGGCATGAGCTGAAACCACATAATCTCAGAGAGCACAGCATGGCGGCCCCTGTAAAGGCTATTTGGTGCCATGCACATAAACTTCTCATCTGCTGTGGTGAATGCTTCCTGAAAATGACTTGAAGAAAAGCCATCTGCAGGATGTGCTCATTAAGTTTTCACCTAGAAGATAAAGTGTTTCAAGTTTAGTTTGTGAAATCTTCCTGCCCTCACTCTATATTCAATAAAGATTTTGTAGACCGAATTTCCCATTTCAGGATACATTAGTATGCAGTTGACTTCCTGGGAATTGATTTCAGGTGACAAGTTTCAGGACAGGACCTGAGCAATGCCCACAATATAAATGGGATGCGTGAATACTATCAGGGAGAAACTATACTGGCCTCATCTTCTCGAACGTCTGTAAGTTACTCCAAAATATTTTTGCTTGACTGATAGTATATGTACATTTGTAGACTTCCTGGTTGAACTGGCTCTGAACTTCTAACTGTGCCACTCTGTGAAATTCATTCACAAGTCTCACTAGCACATCTTAAAAGTAGATATTGAACTTCCCCTTCTCAAAAACCTACACTCCTCTCAAATGTGGCTCTGTTCTTTCCTGACAAAGTTTGCCTGCTCACAGAAAGCCAAGGTCAAAGGACTAAACTCCAGAAAAGATTCAGAAAGAGTTTAAGCCCCAAGGAGTCGAAGTGTATGATATTTATTCAAGTGTAAGCACTCCAAATACCCAGACCCTAGAAGATTCAAGGATAATTTATGGCTGCATTCCTAAGGGGCTCCCTTGATAAGAAGCACTGCCCTAGTCAAACGGATGTCTCAGACCCAAATTCAAAGTCCATATTTTTATAGCTTAAGACACCTCATTTGCACAAAATACATGGCAGCTTGTGTAGTTAGGTGCTAACTCAGGTGGGAGCTATGTTTCAGTTGTATTGATTTCGTGCTATTTCTGAAATGAAAGAAGGCACCAGGTGGATTTTCCTCCATAGAGGAATAATTGCTCCTTTGGCGTCTCAGTGTTTGTTCTAAACAAGATTACTCAGAGTAAGGGACAGCTTGACCCTTACCCAATGGAGGTTTGTGTCAAGTAGCAAAATTCACTAAACTTGTAACTGCATTATTAAGTACAACTGGCAGCATTCAGTGTAAAGTAATTCGACCTCTCTGGAGAGGTGTTAGTGAACTTTCTACAAAGGGCAGGGAGTAATTACTACTGTACCACGTGTTGTCTGCTACATCCACTGTCTCAGCCTTGAAGTTGGAAGCAGCCTGAACAGGAGGCTGCAGAGAGGCAGCAGCCAGCCCACAGCTCCAGGCTCCAGGGAGCCAGAGAGGCCGAGAGCAGGGCAGGCAGCCTTGGTGCCTTGGCCTAGCAAAAGAGCTGCCCTAGGCCAGGCCCATGGCTGAGACCCGCACCTGTTTCCTCCCTACCCACTCCCCCCCTGCTCCCCTACTCTCCTGTTATGAACTGAACCTCCACTGGAGCAGCCCCTCCCCCATTGCCACCACTGGCATTCGACCCAGCCCCTGCAGATGGGGTCTGTAGACAGGATAGCACATGGGCGGGATTCCAGCAGCTCCTCCTGCTCCTGGAGCAGACTCTTCCTGGGTGGAATGAGTGGGTGGGGATGTAGCAGAGCATAGCTCAGCTGAGTGCTTTTCTCTGAGGGGTATGGTAGGCATCCCCAGAGGGCACAGGCCCGGAAGCCTCCTCCACCCAGCGGTTGAGCCCTGGAGTCTCCATGCTGCCATCCTACCCAAGGACTGGTTTATACTGCTGTTAAGATTTCAACTTTCTTTTTTTTTTTTGAGTTGGAGTCTCACTCTGTCGCCCAGACTGGAGTGCAGTGCCGCTCCCAGTCACCACAGCCTCGCCCTGCTGGGCTCCGGCGATCCTTCCGCCTCAGCCTTCCAAGTAGCCGGAATTACAGGCATGCGCTACCACGCCCGGCTGATTTTTTGGTTTATTGTAGAGATGAGGTCTTGCTGCCCAGGCAGGTCTCAAACCCGCGGGCTCAGGCAATCCACTCACCTCAGCCTCCCAAGGCATGGGATCACAGGCTGAGCCACCGAGCCCGGCTAAGATTTCAACTTTCTATGATAACTTTTAAATAAAAAATTTGACCTTTTAATTAAAATTTCCATGCCTCACAGTTTTTCTTCACTTTGTTGTGGTTGTTTGCATGGTGAATTATTATATAATCAATCGTACACCTTTCAGGTATGGTGTTTAGGGAATTTTGACCTACTATGGCCTTTTGAGACTCCAGTTTATTGTGGAAAGAGGGCCACAAGGGCCCATTTCTGGGTCAGATCAATTATCTTTTGACATCAAGGATTCAGCATCGGAGGTTCTGATGTGTACAAGTTGGTATGTTAGCTGTCTTATTAATCTAAGCTACTAAGACAGATCACCATAGATTGAGTAGCTCATAAAACAACAGAAATTATTTCTCACAGCTCTAGAGATAGTGAAGTCCAAGATCAAGTGGTCAACAGGTTTAGTATCCAGTGAGGGCTTGCCTCCTTGTTCATAAACAGCCATCTTTTTACTGTACCCTTATGGGACAGAAGGAATAAGGGAGCCCTCTGGGGTGCCTTTCATAGGGGCACTAATTCTCTTCATGAGGTCTTTGCCTTCATAACCCAACACTCTCCCGAGGCCCCACATCCAAAACCACCACTTTGGAGATTAGATTTCAACATACAGACTTGAGGGGGACAAAAAATATTTTGTCAGAAGCACTCAGAAGAATTCTATAATCTTCTATGAATATTTGCTGGTCCCCTCTGGGCTTACAAAATCTTTAATTATAGAATCAACTGGGTCCAAGTTTAAATTCCACAGCTGCTAAACAACTTATTCATGGGACAGAAAGAACTGTAAAGGCAAGTGGCCATTTAGAGTTGTTAGGAAGGGTTTGGGATCTGGCTAAGGAGAGGTGGAGGAAGGTGTAGATGAAGGTACAGAAGAGGGATCAGAATGACTAAGGGGAAGAGATACACCAGGAGGTCAACCTGGGGAGGATATACTAAGAAAATGTTTGTTGTTGGTTAAAGTTCACCAAATTGCTCTTTAATTAGGTCAGAGAAATGTTTAATGAGACTATTTTTGATTCAGAATATCATTTGGAAGACTCTGCATACTAATCAAAAAATACTATTCATTGGTCCTAAGAAATTTTATTCCCTTTCTTTTTTAAGGCACCTCTCATGAGTAAAGTGTTTCCCACAGAAGGCCCCATTCTTGATGAAGTGATGCCATTTAGAAAGTCAGGCACAAGAAGGAGGATTGTCATGAAAGTACACACAAGGAGCAGGAGTTTCTCCTGGAAGTGGAGAGGACTTGGGCTTCGCCCCAAAAGAGCTGGTGACATTCCATAGGCACATATTGCTGATGCGTCTTGTGTCATGGGCCTTCTTTCTGTCTTATGGTCATCTCTGAATGAAGACACAAAATCTGTGCCTCTGGCAGGTGGAAAGCAAAAAATCAATGTATTCTCGGGATCACAACAAGACAGCACAGAACGAAGAAGGAAGTGGAAAGGAGAACCTAATCCAGTCTAACTAGTGACCCACAGCAAAGTGTGTCCAAAAGAATGCTTGACCAGGGTGAACCATAGACTCACTGTTGTGTGAGGCTGGCTCAAACAACAACAGCCTTAGAGACCCTGTGAGGTGTTCTACCCTTTGGTCCCTCCTCTTATGACAAATGACATTTTTGACAGTACAAAATCAAACTGACAAATGTAGAAGCTGAGGAACTCAGCGGAGGAAGTTGAGTTCAAACCTGGTGCTGACTTGTCATGTCAGTGCTGACCTGGCAGCTGTGAGCAGAAGACACAAGATGCCTCTGTGGGTGGTAGTCAAAGAATGGGATCTGAGGCAATGGGCAGCACAGCAGATATCACAATGAGACTTCCATAAAGGCAGTGGAAATCACTGGAGGCCACACAAATGAAAACTGCCCTACCAAGGGAATTAGCCACCATTAGTTGTGCTTGGTGGAGACTCAAAGGCAGGTGAATGAGTGGAAAAGCTTTATAGTGGAAAAAGAGTCAAGGCTTCAGATGCACCCTCACTGTAGTCTGTAGACTACATGGGGAAGGTATAAAAGGGCTAACCAGAAATGGAATATTCTATTTTCTTGGCAGGGGTGCCTGTCTGACTTTCTCTGTATGGTCCTGAGTTGGAAGCAGAGGCAAAAATTAGCACTACTGTTGGGTCAGCGGGGTAGGCTTGTGCTGCAGGAATAAAGCAAAGAATTGCAGAGGCAAAGCAAAAGAGTTTATGCATAGTCAAGGGAGATTGGGACCAATACAAAGGGGCAGAATGGCAGTGGGTTTAAAATCATGAAGTATTTAAAGTTTACATAAGGAAATAAGGTTGATAAAAAGTCTCTAGCAACAGCATACTTGGGTGTTGATAACATAAGTCTTATGCCTTGATATCAAGGTGACTCATCTTGTGACCCCAGGTGGTGGGCTGGTAGTCTGTCATAGAAGGCTAATCACAATACATTAGGTAATGTTGGTCCTTTATAGTTAGAAGACAAATACTTGGAATAGAAAAGTAATTACTACAAAGCTTGGGGGCAGTTTCAAGACACTTCTCAATATCTAACTCCTGGAAATTGGTTCTGCCCTTTGTTAATGATGAGAGGGCAAGCTAGGTAATTTGTTCAGAAAGCATGACAGAGCTAAGCTGTGGTAAAATAGCTGCACTTTAGCTAAGGTTACACCATTCTGGTGTTTCACCCTTTCAATTACTTTCACTTATGAATCAACACTTGACAGTTTGGGATTGATTGTTGTAGGTTATATGTTGTGTTCAGAGTTAACTTTTTATATATAGGTTAGCTGTAATCCCTTTGCATTTCATCTTTCTAAATGAAAAGACAAGTCACCAAGGGGAATAAAATATTTACAAATGATATATATGATGAGCTTCTCTCCAAACAAAAACAACTCTCATTGGCCAAAGTTAAACTACTGAAAATGTAATATCGATTTCAAAAGCATTTCTCCAAAGAAAATATACTATTCAAATACATACAATATCATTAGTTTCTGTGGACATTCATACCAGCATCCCAAGTGTGATAAAACTTCACACTCGTTAGAATGACTGTAATCAAACAAAACATAATAACAAGCCATGGCATGAGAGGGAGAATATGGATTCTGCATACAGTGTCTATAGGAATGTAAACTAAGGCAGCCATTTCAAAAAACAAGTGGCAATTTGTCAGAGCATCCCATGTAGAATAACCACATGTCCTGGTAGTTCCACTCCCAGACATAGACCCAGCATAAACAAAAACCTGTCTGCACAAAGACTCATGTGAAAGCTCCTAGCAACACTATTCATAGCAGCTCCACATGGAAACAAACCAAATACCTATCACCTAGTGAGAAGAAAACAAAGTGAGTATATCTATGTAATAGAAAGCTTTTCAGTGATCCTGCATGTTAAATGGGTAGTGTCCTGGGCTCAGAAGGAGCATCCACCTGGGCTATGTCAGATGCCACTGCAGACAAGGTGCCCAGGATTAGTGGCAGGGGGCCTGGTTATTTCATTAGCATACAAAAGACATGTATCATTTCAGACATTCCAAGAGCTTAAGGGGCTGCATTCCAGGAAGCCAGGGCAGAGAACAAATTAGTGTCTTACTATAATCACAGTCTCACACTGACACCAGCCTTCAGTCCTGGCCCAGCTGTGGCTCTCCTTGGGGAAATTTGATGCAACGTCTCTGGCCAGTGAGATCTCACCCCTCAACCCTGACCCTGTTCACACACGTGCATTATGGTAGCAGCATGTCCTGGCACTCAGCATTCTCTGAAATTATCTTGGTGTTTATTGTTTACTTCTTTAAATATTTGCTCCTATGAGATATTCACTATATTCCCATGCCAAGTACAGTGCTTGGCCCATGGCAGGTGCTCAATGAGTAGTTGTTTAATCATTGAATAATAACACTTTCTGTAAAAAAGAAGCAGAGAGGAGTAGAATAGAGCAATCCTTAGCTCAGCCATTCCCTATTAGGTGACCTTAGGCAATTCACTGAATTGTTCTCCTGAATTGTTGCTTCATCTGTGACATGGGAAATAATTAAACCTACTCAACAGTTTTGCTAATCAGGATCTAATTTGTAAAACTCCTAAAGAGTTTACAACATTGACTGCCCCAGTGAAATTGTTCCATACATGTGAGCTGTTCACAATAGCATGCTGCTGGTTGTTGGGGTCTTTTTTTCACTTAATATTGGATCTTAAATCTTCTTTCATTTCATTGAGTATAAATAAATAACAGTTTAAAATTATGTTTGATATTTCATGCTAAAATCGTTTAAAAATCTTAATACCTGATATTTACATTGTTTCTATATGCAGCATGACTTTTGTAGCACAGAGACTTTTGAGATCATCTATTTTATCAGCCTTTACAATGGCACTTTAAAGTTTTTATTCTTCATGCAAATGAAACATCATCTTTCTTATTGTCAGCTAATAATCCTAACCATAGATTTTATTTATTTTATTTTTTTTACATCTTCCTTCAACCATTTTTAAGATTTGAGACAATCATCTCATGTTTTCTGAATGGACATTCAAGTCTCTGGACATTATTCATGTAATACTGTAACTTTTATCATATATTTCAAATGCATCTTTTATTAGATGGAGAGGTAGATGATAGGGAGAGATGCTATGACAATGTTGATAAAAATACCAAACTCTGTAAAATATTTGAAAAGGTTTATACTGAGCCAAATATGAGGGACCTAGGCCTGTGCCATAGTCCCATGAGGTCCTGAGAACATGTGCCCAAAATGGTTGAATTACAGTATGGCTCTGTACATTTTTATCGAGTCAGAAGTTAAGACAAAGCATAAATCAGTACATGTTACTTTTATATTGGATGAGCTGGAAAGGTGAAGCATCTCCAATTGGGGGCTTGCAACTCATAGATGGATTCAAAGATTTCCTGATGGACAATTGGCAGAAATATCTAGCCTCTGTTGGAAGAATTTGAAATCAGTAAAAGAAATGCTGAGTTAAGATAAGGGAGGTTGAGGAAGCCAAGGATCTTGATATGTGGATGAAGGCTCTAAGTAGCAGCCTTCAGAGACTAGGTGGTGAACATATAAAATGTATAAAGCCAAGCTATAATTAGCCACTCAGGGCACATGTTCTTGAGACCTCTTGGGACTGTGCCATGGACCTAGGTCATTCATATTTGGCTCTGAAATATATTTTACAGAGTTTGGCATTTTTATCAACAGTCAGCTTGGACTATGGTATCTTACTGCCACAGAGTCTGTTTTATGATCTCTACTTTAATGTTAATGCTGTTTGGTTGTGCCTAAAACTCTATAAGGGAGGAGGTTGAATGAGGCATATCCAACCTCTTTTTCCATCATGGCCTGGGATTTAGTTTTTCATGTTTCCTTTGACCCAGAGGTCATCAGTTCACTCAGTTGAAAGGCTTAAATTTTTATTTTTGGTTTACAAATACATAGATAGATACAGATATAGATGTACATATAGATATCAATAGATATATTTGTACAGTGCTGTTTTCACAATCATAGAGAATTTTCACATTTAATCTCTTAAAATAATTAATAAACACATGTTACATTTTTAAGTATATTTGCATTTCAATAATAAAATACATAGATATACAATGTATTATTTTCAAGTAAAATTCTGGATTTAATTTTTTATTAGAACTTTGTTTACTTTGACACTTGAGACTAACTTCAATTGTTTTTTTTAACTTTGCCCAGTTTTAATTGTAGGTAATAATACATCATAGAAATACATTCAAGGCATTCTATATTTTTATGTTTGCATAAAGTCTGTAAACTGTCTCATTTGAAATTTCCAGTGGAAGTAGAATATACTCCACGTAAGGATGTATACCGCATTAGTATACTGCAATTTAAAATCATAAGAACTAAACTTTTTGTGTGGTCATGTTATCAATAGGAAATATAGTTATTTTTAATCATTTTAATTTCATTTTTGGTTTAGAGTTTGCTTTTTAATTTGCTTTTTAAATATACATAGCATTCACTTGGATCAAACGTTTCTGTCTTACACATAAAGCAGCATTTAATTTCCATTTTTCATTTGGGCATGGTGACTCATTCCTGTAATCCCTGCATTTTGGGAGGCCAAGGAGAAAGGATTGCCTGAGTCCAGGAGTTTAAGATCAGCTGGGACAACATGGCAAGACCTTGTCTGTACAATTAATAAATTAACTGAGCATGGTGGCCTGTACCTGTAGTCCCCACTACTAGGGAGACTGAGGCAGAAGAATTCCTTGAGCCCAGCAGGCCAAGACTGTGGTAGTCGTGATTGTGCCACTGTACTCCAACCTGGATGACATAGTGACTGTCTCTGTCTCTCTCTTTTCACTGCACAATGTCACAGCCACTGCTTCATATAGACACAAAGCTATCTTTCTCCTGCATCTTCACAACTGCCCTGGTGTCCTAATGGGAGGGTGTGGTAAGACTATACACAAACACCATATTCTCATTGGTAAATTTGTTTCATGTAAGAGAGTGGATAGCAATACTGAAACTACTTTACATATAAGTAAATCAGTACTTTAAGTGAGCAAGTAAATAAAATAGATAGTGCTTGTTTCTTATTGTAGTTTTAAAAAATTACACATAGATAAAAGGAGGATGCTGGAATGCATCCTGTGGTTCTATACCAGAGAAGGAAATATGAGAATGAACTTGTATCTATTGGAAAATATCCAGAGAGATAGGCACATAGATAGACATGTGGGCATACCTGAGGCTACATTTATACATATATTTTCAAACTGTGTTAGCTAAGAAGTCCCAAAAGTAGTGACGCACAGTATCAATGAGCACCCCTTACCTCTGAGATCTTGATTTTTATATACCATTCTATAATAACAGGAACCAGGACTTCATATAAAAATGGATGGTTCTAGAACTGGAGATGGAAAATACAGCTTGAGCCTAGAGTCTCTTGTAGAGCCAGGAAGCCAAAAGGTTTTTAAGTAAATAAAAGGATAGAATATGTCAAAGGAAGCCAGCCTGAAAACCCTCCTAATGGTCCAAGCTGGAGCAATGTGGGCAACAAAATAAATAATGATAGCACTGGATTATAACCTAGAGAATAAAATCAGTATTTGTGAGCCCCTACTGACAAAAATGATTAAACAAATAAGAAAAGATAGAAAGGAGAAAGGAAGAAAATATTTCTTACAGAATTTCAAAAACTAAGTAATGTAGATGGATAATCCAAATAAAAAAATTACCACAAGAACACAGTGATAATTCCTATAGGCAAGAGTTACTGAAAAATGCAAAACTGTGGGTAAAGCTTAAAGGAGAAACAGTGTATTTGCATAGCTTCTTAGTATCTGCCTCCAAATATTCATTAATAACTTTTTCTTACTTTCTTAAAAAATGTATGACTATTTAAAGCAAACATTATAACATACTGTATTGTGGAATTTATAACTGATAGATGTATAACTTCTAGCAGTAGCACCAACAATAGGAGGTAAATGTATGTGTTGATAAAATTTCTGGGTTAGAATTTCTATATAATCACATTTGAAACCTCCATAGACTAGGAAATCACAAAGTAGAAAACATACAACATCTGTTTATAGTGTTACTGGGAGTTCTGAACCAAATTCCAATATCACAACTACTCTCACTCATTTCAAATATTTTGGCAAAAGAGAACTTAAAAACGGATTTAACATAGATTTCCTCCAAAACACACAGATTGTTTTCATGTCCCCAAAAGCAACAATGAACAGTTTGATTATAGAGTTTCTCAAAAACCATGAAAAGGACTTTGATTCTCTCTATAACCTTGAGTGAAGATCACTGTAAAGGAAGTAGAGTCTTCAGAGAATTTAAGAGATAAGACAGAAGATGCCTCTGTGTGAAAGCAAGAGAAAGAAATTTAGGCTTCTCAGAAACTGCTTTCATTGGAGAAGAGTTTCCCAAATCATACTCTAAAGTCTGACTTCCTTCTTGACTTTCGGGCTGCTTCATTCAATCCCCTCTACCTGGATGTTCAGCTCTTTTCTTTCTCCAGACAATCAAATCTGGCTCAGAAATAACAAGACTTGGTTTATTTGGTTTTTTTTTAAAGAAAAAAGCAACGATTTTCTTGAATTCTCTAATTAACAATCTTGCACTGTGTTCAGTAGAATAAACAAAACATTATAGAAGAATCTAAAAAAAAATCAATCCTAAATTACTGTTTTTTGAAAGAATCTTTAGAATATTTAGAAAGTATTTTAAATTTGTGGGCCCTAAGCTCCATGGCCCAACACTTTCATTCAAATAGTGGTGGTAAAATTGGATTTTAGAGTGTGGGCAACAATATTTTGTACCACAAAATTGTTGAAACTACTAGTAATCCAGATTGGAGAATATAAATCAAGAATTTCTCTTCTACATCAATAAATCCTCAAATTTTCCTTGGAAGCCAGGATGTGAAACCCATTCACGCAAAGTACAAATTCCTAGAAGACATTCTGCAAAGAAGAAAATGAAGTCTTAGTGTGAAATAGACATTGTGAATTGACGATATCCTCACCCAGAGAGACCAGGATTCTATGGTTCTCTAACCTCACATCCCTATGTAAATTTTGCTCAGCAGGGTCCAGGCATTACCACTTCTCTGGAGAAAATTCTATGGCCGCATCCCTGAATTTCAACAGTTCCTAAAATAAAAACCCACATATTTAGTAAATGGCCATGGGCAGAGGTATTAATTTGACTCCAGCTGAAAAGAGAGAGCAAAGAAAAATGTTTGACTTATATGAGTTACTGGGATTTTCCAGTAAGATATTATTTAATACAGAAATATTATCTAATGTATTTTTCTAACTCTGAGGAAAGAAGATGGATGTCATAAGACCCATAAACCACTGTAGATACTGTACTTTTGTGGATGATACACTATAAAATTAAGTGCATCAAAAAAGGCATGTATATTTTTAAGTGTTATATTCATATCATACATGAAAAGGGCTGAATATGCCAAGTGGCCCCCAAATATAGAGGAGTTGAAGAAACAAAGAGGGCAGCAGACAAATTTAGTTTGTCAGCTTTAGGTAAATTGTCAAGGGAACTTACTGACAGAACGTAATCTTGGGTGACTGCAGGACAAAAGTTCTCCATACTGTTACTCCTCAGATGCTAGGTATTTTTACTACAGAGAAAGGGCATACGTGCTCCAGCAAGATAATTAAAGGCAACCCTCCAGAATAGGCAAGAATGCTTTATGCATCATCATAGCCTATAATCTGTGCAATATTATCAAGGTTGTTTTGACCTAAATGCAGAAGTACATGTTTTAACAGTACGGTCAGAAAATAAAGTAAAAATTAGGAGACATTTACAGAACTGGGACTAATCAGAAGTCAACATTGGCAGATTAGCATCCAAGATGGAGTCACTTTTGTCTCTACACTCCACTCTAATCCAGTTCTTACAATCTGATGTGCCCACCTCTTCTGCAATGATCCCTGAGTCAATTTGATCAATTTGCTGTCTACTTTTTAAAAAAAGATTTTGGGTACAATTCAGGATTAGGTAGATAAGTGGTCAGCTTACAGGTAATGTTTGGGCCTCCCTTTGGTCCCCGTTTCCTCTGGTTTGAGATCAAGTGCTCTTATTGATGTCATGTGCCCCCTTTTTCCTCTTCTAGCAGCATCCTACTACTACCAAATCCTTTCTTATAGTGTTATAAATGTTTGGAGCCCGCTTATAAAGTGAGAACATATGGTACTCATTTTTTTGGTTTCTGTGATTGATCACTGAATATGATAGATTTTAAATCCAACCCAGTTGCTGCAAAGTCCATAATTTTGTCCTTCTTTATGACTTTTAGGCAAAGGCTGCAGCAATAATATGAACAATAACAGGTGATAACACCTACACCAAGTAGAAGACACAGAATTAATAATGCCTTTTGACACCATGATTTGCAAGATGAAAGCCAAGTGGCCTTTTGTAGGGTAGAGCAGTAGCAGGAACAGAACACTATGGGCTGAAATACAAGTGTTTAATAGGTACTTGGTGGAGCAGTTCTTCTCCATACTATAAGTTGGAAGTACATACCAAACATGTTGCCTGAGGGATGAAGGTGCCAATGTTACCTGTAAGCTTACAGGTGCTGCAGTTGTCAAATGGCCATCAAGAGTGCCCTTTAAAAGGAGCCATGTTCCAGTGTATTGGTGCATGAAACACCTTGGTCCAGATGCCAACAGGCTCAACAAAACTACTTTAGCTGACTGGGAATCTGTCACTCCCTGGCAAGAAATGCCCAGTTCAACTTGAGAGAAGTTGCCAGTCCACCCCCCATTTAAGCATTCCTTCCCTGGCTTAAGATCTTGGGGACAGGATCTAATAACTTCTAAACAACATCTACCATTGACCTATTACCAGAAATTCATCTGGTTGGACCTTTTTTGACAACTATAATTAATGAACCTTTCTCTATGGTAGCCCTAAGTTGTTGGTATGGTATCAGTTCTGTTATTTGTTTCTGCAAAATTAAGGTTTCACCTATCCATGCAAGGAATTAGACTGTGAGTATTCTCAAAATTATGACTTCAGAATACCATTTTTTTCTTCCAATCAACCCTGTCATTTGGGGATTATGTAGCAAGTAAAATCTCCAATCTGTATCCTTTTCATACCCTCCATCTTGGACATCATACCTAGTAAAATATGTGCCTTGGAGTGTGTGGAAGATAGCCATAGATGACACTGTTATTCCAAGCTTTTAATAGTGCCTGTTTTATGTGCCCTTTCCAAGGAAGGCCCACAACAATCCTATGACAGTATCCACATGTTAGAGCAGATTTTATCCCAAGATTGCTGGCAGGGGTCTGATGTAGTGTAGTGTATCTGCCAGTCTCTGATAAGAGCAGCTATCTTATGTCTACATTCACATGTGTGTGGGATGCAGCACGGGTCCAGACAGGAGTGAAGTAAGCAGTTTGTCACTGTCACTAAATCTGCACAGTAGAGAAGCAATCACTTTTTGCTTTACTCCAGTCCACTGCTACACTGTGATGTCCATTACATTCATATACCCAGTCAGCTAGCTCAGAGGATTTGCGAGAGGGCTGGTGTTCTATTTTTGCTAAGGTATCAGCCTCCACATAACCAGAGTTGAATCTGACTGGAAAGCTGAAACATGATGCATAATTAAGCTTGTAGTGGATTCTTGTAGTCTTTCTCAAATGTCTTTCCACCTAGCATTTACCTATAAGGATTTCTTAAACACATACCACCAGCCCAAGCCTGTTGGGAGCTGGCCATGGAGACCCACTGAGCGTTAGGGATCAGGAAGGGCTGTGGACCCCGAGACCACTAGGATGTGTTCAGGAGCTGTTGACCCCATTCCCTCCCCCCTTTCCACTAGGCACAAGCAACCTGGAAAGGCTCCTGCTGGCTCTAACAGAGGACTCTGAAACCGGAATGAACACAGTTAACTTGGGAATCTATTGTTTCCATTTTCCACAGTTTATAGTTTTTGCTTTTAAATAATTTAACTTTGAGTCACATTGAGGAGCTTTAGTGTAAGTCACAGATTCTCTTGATGTGATTTTAGAAATGTATAGATATAGGTTTTAGAAAATAGTTTATATAGATTAAGAAAATTTAAGTAACTATTTTGTTACAGAAGTATAGTTAGTTCAGTTTGATTCAGGGGGACCAGTGAAGTTTGAATTAGGCCAGCTGGTGCTAGGAGAGTGTAACTATTGCAGCAACTGTTTTATAGAAACTAGTTTGAATAAGCATAGAATAGAAAGGCTACAGGATTTAAGTTAATAATTCACTATGGCGGTTTCGGGTTTAGACATTGAGTGATGTTAATTCAAGATGATGTAGCTGTAATACAATTAAGGGCACATAAGAAACTGGTTTGGGGACCATTAAGCTAGCATAAGATACAAAAAGACAATTTGTGGTTGTTCTTCCTCATGTTCTTCCTTATGTATGAAAGAACATTTGCTTGAGAGAGGGGGGTGTCCTTTGTGTACCTGAACCTGTTCATGTAAAAGGCACGTGCTACCTTTTGTTTCATGTGATGATGACTTTGCAGAGCTTGGGGATAAAAGCCCTGGGATAACATTCAATAAACAGCTTCTGCTTACTAAGCAGGAGTCAAGTCCCTTTCTCTCTCTCCAGTGTCTTCTTTCTTTTGTAAATCGCCGACACCGCTACACCTCAAAGAGACCCCTGACCCTTGCAGGGCAGGACCCCCACACATGCCTACTGGGCAAGCCAAGCTGTGACACCCGTAAATACTACTAACCATAGGTACCAAGAACTATAGGCCATGGCTCAAACCAGCCATGGGTACAAACCAGTCATGCAGCCTAGAGTTGTACTCATTGTCTGCTTTGTCGCATTTCCATCTCAAACCAGATAGCATCTGTCTGTGATTGCACGACTACTGCAACCCATACACAATGGCTACCATGGCTCGAGCCATCTGAATATCAAGCATGTTTAGGAATGGGGGTTGTGTATCCATGTACCATTGGAGACATCTTCTGTGGAGTAAGGCTCTGGACTAGTGACAGCACTAGTCTCATAATGTACTGGCCTCAAGATAGCATGTAGTTTATCTCCCAAGAGACTCATGGGGAGGGTGCTATGTTGTTGCAGATATCCATGCTGCTTTTGTACAGCAGAGGCTTGAACAATAGATGACACAGACTTGCCAAACAACTTCTCTATCCAGGCTTTGAAGGAAGTCCTATTCTCACTGTGACCAGAAAAACAGCAGTTATAGGTTCAACTTGCTGCAAAGCCTTGTATATCCCCAGGACCTATTGTTCAATCAGGAAATAGTAGGTTTCAGCATCTTTCCATGGCTGTGACAAGAATCATAGGGAAACTGCTTTTTCCATGCTGGGCTTGCCAGAAGGCCCAACTTGTTCCCTCAGGACTTATGGTCACATCCAAAGACCAGTATCTCAAAAGACCTTGGAAATGTTGTAACTGTTTAACTGTTTTAGGCATTTTTGTCAACAGCTGAGCCTGGGATAAGGAGTGTCTTACCCAACCAACTTGCTCCTAGCAATGTTACAACTGGTTCCAGGCCCTGTATCTTTTGTGAGTTGATGACCCATCTCTGGATTGGAGAAGACTATACAAGGCATCAAGGTGTTGCTGTAGCAATAAGTCTTCAGAGGTTAGCATAATATTATCAATATAACAAAACTGTTTAACAGCAAGTGAAGGTGGATATGGTTAAATCTCAAGAAACCATTTCATGACAAATAGTGGGGCTATGTAGATAACTCTGGGGCAACGCTTGGAATGCCCATTGCTGGCCTTTCCAGGTAAAAACAAATTGATTCTGTGAATCAGGGTGCAATAAGATGCTAGAGAAGGTGTTAGCCAAATACAACACAAGTGCCTATGCATTGATTTCATTATATTGGGCACAGCATCATGTATCTTGGGAACTACATTATTTAGTTCTAGGTAGTCTGCTCTCGTGCTACAGGTGCCATCTGGTTTTCTAGCCAGTCATACAGAACTATTGAAAAAATTCTGGGCTGGCTGAATAACATTAACTTTGGCTAGTTCCTGCATGGCAGCTATAATTTCTTCTATTCCACTAAGGAGACAGTATTGTTTCACATGAATAATATGCCATGGGGAAGAGAGGTATACAGTTTTGACTTTACTTCTCCTCTTAAAATAACTTTTGCCACCAGAACTTATAGGCATAATTCCCCCACAGATGTTTGTAAAGGGCATTCTAAAAGGACATCCATTCTCAAGATATTTTCTGAAATAAATGAGATAAAGACAGTAGAGTTCACCCAATGCCAAGAAGGAGAGGAGCTTGTTTCTTCACTCAGATTGTTTGGCCCCTGTAACTGTCTACAGCTGCCCTTTTACCAGGGTGTGCCTCTGGATTTCCATGGATTAAGGTGCATTCTGCACTTTTGTCTATTCAAGCTAAGACTCTCTGCTTATTTTGGAAAGCCAGTAGATTGTAAGCTCCATCTGGGGCCCTATTGCTCTTACATGAAGGCAACACTGGCCCGACCACTTAATAGGCTGGAAAGGAGTCAAACCCTAGAATGCAAAGATTGGGGTTCTTTTACATCGAATTTTTTCTTTTTCTCCTTTCTTTTCTGGTGGGGGACTAAGAAGAAGCCTAAACTATTGTTTGAGAGTCAGATCTGTTCAAAAACCCACCAATACAGCATTTGCTTGTTGGTCTATTTTCTCTTTGTCTACCCTGGGTGAGACTAGATCATGCCACATTTGTTTTCTAGTATCCTGATGGAGCCGTTAGGGTCTCGCTTTTTCAGTCTAGCAGACTTAGCTTCTCTGTTTTTCTCTTTAGTACACAATTAGACCTTATATCTTCTCTTTTCAGTTTCTTCAAGGTCAGCTAAGTCTTCTCCCACATCATACACATCCTATTCAACAAGGGGAATCAAGAGGGATATAAGGGAACGATGCCACTACTAGGAGCATGTTGTCTCACTTTTGTCAGCTTCACTCCCTGCTAGGAAAATACTAGCCCCACTGTGCTCCCTAGCCATTCCAATGCTCCCTTGCCACACCATCCATGTCGCCAAGCTTTCTCTCAGCAGCTGTTTAAAACTTGTTGCTCTGCCCAATAATCTTGTTGAACTTTTTTGCTGTTTGCTGCATGAGCAATTTTGCTCTCAAGGGGGAGGCCAATTATCTTTCTACTCTGAGATAACCTCTGTGTCATCCCCTGATTCACTAGTTGGTTCTTAGGAATTACAGGTATTTCCATCCCAGTCTTGTGTGGCAAGGATAGCTCTTGCATTTGATTTATGCAGATTTTTCTCTCCCAGCTGCAGAGTAGCAAGCTAAGGTTTCCAACTGCGCCTCCTGCGTTTCAAGTGTATCTGCCAGACCAGATGCTAACATAGACATGGAGGTTCTCATATCCCTTTCTTACTGCTATTCTTGCTCCAGCTTTCCTACACTCTCCTTAGCTACTACCTGCCAACTGCCATAACTGTGGGAAACTCACTGTTGTTGCAGCCCTGTGACCTTTCTTACCACAGTCAGTCATACGGCTTTTTGCTCACAAGTCATTTAGACTCTCTGGAATTTTCAGGGTGTACTCATACCTACACAATTGTCCAGTCACCTAGCAAATGGACTACACCACCCCACAAAGATGAGGAGGGCCACCTTGAGACTCCCATGATGCTTCCTTTTCCTTGTCCATACTTTGCTTTCTCGACTCCTCCTGACCAGCTTGAAGCTTGTTTTAGGAGCTGAGAAACCAAAGAAGGAGGCAAATTTAGTTTTCTGGTTTTGAGTGATTTATTGAGGGAACTTACAGACAAAGCACAGTCTTGGGTGGCTGTAAGACAGGTAAATGTTCACACTGTTATTCCCCAGATTCAAGGCATATACATCATAGGGTAAGGGTATACATGCTCTAGCAAGACAAAGGCAACACTCTAGAATACACAAGAATGCTTTATGTATCATATCCTATAATTTGTACAGTAGCATCAAGGTTATTTTGATCTAAAAGCAGTACCTGTTCTTAATAAAGCAGAAATCAAAAGATATTCATGGGATTGGGGCTAAGAGAAGTCAACATGGCAGATTAGCATTCAATATGGAGTCACCTTTGTCTGCACAGTTGTGACATGGCTCAGGTAAGATACTCATCATAAGTTAGAAACACACTTCTCAAATTTTATTATGTGCAACCATGAACTAGAGCTTTTGTTAAAATGCAGATTCTAATTCTGGAGACCTTGGAGGAAGCCCAAGTTTCTATGTTTCTAACAAGTTCACCAGTGAACCGGTCAATACTTCTGGTTCAAAGAGTATATTTTGTCAAACATCAAGTAAGTGGCTGACCCTGAGCATATTCCACTTTATCTGACCAGCAAACAAAAATGAGAGTCTTCATTTTCCAAAGCAAGCTATATGCAAAAAGAATCTACGAAGAAAGGGTAGCTTCCAGATTAAATCTGATGGTTTATGTACAGCAATTGGTAAATCTCCCCAAGGTACTTATGAGAAATGTTGAATAAAAAAGGAATTTACCCTATAGTAGAAACATTCGTCAGAGAGCACGTTTACCAAGTGAATGAAATTAACAGGACAAATTGGCATCAGGTGCACATGGGCAAATGAAACATCACTGCTGTTATATTACTGGCCAAAGAAAAGTAAATTATAATCTGAATCTAATCATAAAACATCAATTTTATGCAGAGTTCAAGCTGTAGATAGCTCCCATGTTCTGTGATCTCTAATACAACTTTTACATGATCTTTCTTTTACGTCCTAGAGAGCAAGTCTCTTATAATTATTCTTTATTCAAAGCCTTTTGGGTTATTTGGGACAATAAATTTCATCTTGTTTAAAGTGCATTTTTTTAAAAAGCAGGATTTATTGAGAGGACAGAAAAGTTCCCAGAGTGGGTGGGGATTCGAGCAATTTGCCCAAATGCATTTTCTTAATCCTGTTCTGCATAGCGCTGGTGGGGCATCCAGATGGAATCTAAACAGGTCCCAATCTTCACTAACATCCGAGGACCCAACCCCATCAAGTTAAGAATCTTGAGTATCCACACCTTCCCATGTTCAACAGATACAAAGGGAATATTTTTATATGGTGGGTCATAGATTCATGACATATGACAAACTTGGATGGGGAGAATGAAGACAGGGTTCTGGTTTCTAGGGGAGAGGTCTTTTTCAGAGCCCCTTGACTATCACAAAAAAAAAGGAAAAAAGTTTTTAAATGAAACTCATTAGGCAGGAACATCAGACATAGAGTAAAGATTTGTAAGTTCTAAACATATGACATTCAAGGAGGAAAAAATAGACACAGTCCCTGACCTGGGACATAGTTACCTGAGAACCAACCGTTTCTTCCTCTTTCCCCTCTTTTTTCTGGGATTCCTTCTCAGTTGAGATTATCTGGACAAAGCACACTGCATCTTGAGGCATTCCTTTAACCCTGTTACCTGTTACCCTCACACCCACAGACAGAAGCATCTTGAGATCCAGAAGAGGTCACACTTCCCTGTCTTTTGTCACAGAGAGAGGTAAGAACAATGAACTCCTATATAAGATCAAAATGTGACATTCTTTCTTTCTGCCCTCAGGTGCCCTTCCCTGCCACAGATGCCAACTATTTTTTCCAGAAGCAATGGAAATATAGGCGACACTTACATGTCCCTACCAATCCCAAGCAAAGTGTGTAAACTGTGAACTCATTTTGGAACAAAAGTTGAATGTAACTCTCATGAATGTTTCTGGGAGCCCATGTACTTGACCCTGGCCTCACCTAAACATTATATGGTAATTTAAAAAGTTATGTGTGTAATTAAAGCGACAAGAATACTTCCACCCAGACCAACAGACAGAATCTGCAGGGAGGGGACAGGTGATACAATTTCCTCAAACTGGTCTTGTTATCATAATTAGATTCTTGGATTCAGAGTCACTTAGCTAAGCATTGCCTCTCAATGTGCGAGCTTTAATGTGCAAAGAAACCATCTGGTCTTCCAAGTCCCCCTGTAGGTAATGTGATTCCGCAGGTTTGGAAGTTCGTGACTGGACTTCTTAACCAAGTTCACTGACAATGCTGATGTTGCTCCCCCTAGACCATTATCAGTACCACTCAGCTAAAGAAAACAGGCATGGCATGCAGAGTCCCTTATACTCACTGCTTTTATCACAACATAAATACTCCTGGTCCAAAAGAAACCAACCAATCATGATACTGAAACATGCCATTTTCTGTTGACCCTTTAAAGTGTACAGAAGGCCAGGGAAGGCCATAATGTCAAAATCTGTATTTGGGAAATAGCATGTACATATGATTACTCCAACGTGTACTGACCATGTACCACGTGCTCAGAAATATGATAGAGAGCACTGCGCTGGGAACATCACATTATGTGAGTTAACCTACATTACACCCTGGGAGATGTGTACTAAGGGTCTCATCATTCTCAGGATGCACTTATTTATTTTTGAGTCAGAGTCTTACTCTGTTGAGACTGGAGTGCAGTGGCATGCTCATGGCCACCACAGCCTCCACCTGCTGGGCTCAGGCCATCCTTCCTCCTCAGCCTTCCAAGTAGCTGGAACTACTGGTGTGTGCCACCACACCTGTCTAATTTTTTTAATTATTGGAGAGATGAGGTCTCACCCTGTTGCCCAGGCTGGTCTTGAAACCCTGGATTCAGGCAATCCTCTCGCCTCTGTCTCCCAAAGTGCTGGGATTACAGACGTGAGCCACTGCACTCTGCAATTCTCAGGATTTAGATTAAGGAACAAGTCTTTCTATTTATTCTTCTCCTTCTATTTATTCTTCTCTTTCTGTATGATTGATCTAAAAATATACTGTATAAGATAAAAACTATATATAGTCAGAGAGAAGTGATACAGAAAGGAAAGGTGAATGTAGTTCAGAGGAATTTTTCGTTGTGTTTATATTTCATTTTCGTGACGTGTGAAGGAATTATTAGATCTGCAGACATGAAAAGCATGTTTCTAGGTGAGGTGTCTCTAGAAGCAGAGTTTTATGTGAGAAAAAGTAAATTAAGCCCACCCCCTCCCCCACTTTGCCCCCATGTGTCTGCTTTTGAGTTTGGGAAAATTGTGATCACCAGCTCTGGAGAGAGGGCAGGAGCAGCCACTGAAAACTTTTATCTCCTCTTACCAGTTTTGTGAGGGAAGATTCCAGTAAGGGACAAAACCTGGACAAGGCTCAGAAGATCTCAGATCTGGGCAGGGCTGGGCAGAGAGTAGGCTTGGGCTTCCTACCTCTAGGCCATTGAGTTATGTTCAGTTCTATTTTTTCCTAAGCCTGCTAAAAAAAAACCTTGAATCCCCAAGTTTGTATCATCTTAATCTACTTAAGCCACCTCCTCTTATTTTTTATAACACAATAAGAAGAAACTTAACTGAAAGCTTTCAGATTTTCCATGACACTTCTATCAGAAGCAAAATATTTATTCTTAACAATGTGAAAGCAATAGAAATAATAATAACTGCAACACTTTCATTTATGAATAGCCTATCAGGTAGGGACATTAGAACACACAACATAAAGGAAGTGACCTAAATGAAGCCCAAGTCCCCTGGACATCTCCCTTCTTTGTACTGACCACATGATGCTGAATTCAACTCTTTATCCATGTGTTTGAGACTAAAAATAAATTTATCCATGTGCTCTATACTAAAGATAAAGTAGAAAAAGCTCTGTGGGCTATATGGAGCGACAGTCATGGCATATTGTAAAGTGAAGCAAGAAAAAGAAAAATGAGCACTGAATGCTATTTTATTTGTAAGATTAGAACATTTGATCCAAGTAAATGTTATGCTTCTTAACAAATACATTAAAAAGTAAACACTAAAATTGCAAGAAATTAAAGTGAGGATAACTATATATCCTATTGATAATATGTGTACACAGAAAAAAGTTCGGTTCTCATGACTTTAAAGTATACTAATGGGACAGTCTTAGTGGGCTCTGTTTCATTTTCACCATATGTCCAAAATAAGATAATTTTAAGGTTCTAGAAACATAAAAATATAGAAATCTTCTAATGTGCTCCTATGATGTAGTATCACCTGAAATAGAAATTTACTAAAGTCAGCATAAGACAACCTGAAGAAAATATCAAGTGCCAAAATAGACACATAATTGCTACTAAAATAAGATTAAATTGAATCCACACTTTTATTTTAAAATAACATATTGTGTATTTTTTTATTATTGAAATGCACATATATTTGAAGATGTAAATATGTGGATATATTGAGTTAGTTTAAGACTTGAAGGAAGTGATCATTGTCCATGATTATGGAAATAGCATAGTGTAATCAGATAGCTATATGCTATCCCTATGTCTATAATCTTTCAAGCTATCATCTATCTATCCATCCACAGGATGTATAAAAAAAACATTTGAAATAAATAGGAGTGTCTTATAAAAGATGCATTTGAAATATATGATAAATGTTAGATTATTTTGTAGTGTCCAGAGACTGGTGTATCCATTCAGAATATATAAAATAAGATCATTGGCTAAAATCTTCCAGATGATTAAAGAGAACATGCAAAATAAATCTGTGGTTTGGATTATTACATAACAATAAGGGTGACTATGTTCATTTGCATGAAGAATAAAATATCTTTTTAAACTGGATACAGCATATTAAAAGTGTCATTTAAAAAGGTTAATAACATAGATTATCTTGAAACCAAATGTCCCTGTCCTACAAAGTTATCCAGCATACAGAAATAACATGTAAAGGTCAACTATTATGTTTAAATAATTTTAGTAAAAAATATTAGACATAATTTAGAAATGTCTTATTTATGTGCAATGAACTGAGAGAAATTTCAAGATTTAATGTTCAATGAAACAAAACAAAAAAATTCTACAAGTGGGATAGAAACCCCATGTTGCTTGTCCATGTTGCCACAATAGTTGAAGAGAGGTAGAACTGAGCAGCCCTACACGTATTCACATTCCTTAGAATTAGCAAAGGAGAGTGTTTCTCTTATCTTCTATACATTCCTCATAAATCACTTCTACAAATCCCTAACTCCCCTGTGTACTGTGCTCATTCAACTGATATAAATGAATTGTTATTCACTTCTTTTTTATTAGTAGTCACAGATTGAGTTATAGTAAACATAACCATGTTTTGTAATTTGTATACCCTTTTGTCTTATTACAACTATTGATTAATGATGTGTTATAATGAATAGTGTCTTACTTTGTAATAGACTCTGTTAACTCTCTTTTTGTGTGGTAAGTTTGTTTGACTCCTCTGCCTAGAGTTAGTGATAAGTGAAATCATGGGCTACCCCTAATAACTGGAACCAAGAAAATGTGAGCTATAAATGTCATTATTGACAAGATTTATCTGTAACTGAAGTTCTGTGCAATTCTCTGTCAGTCACATAGTTTGATGTTAATCTGTAGCAACCAGCAAAACTGGGCTTATAAATATGAACTGTGAAAGCTAAGGAGCAAGCAGACTTGTGCCAGAAATTCTAGGTTCTGACCCCCTGAATTCTGAATTCAGAAATAAACCTCTTTTTTTCCAGTTTTCTGCCTCTCAAATTTTTTTGGTGATGAGAATTAGAAGCCGAGAGTTCCTTGGACTGTAGTGGCTGAAAGTTCAATTCGAGAGACCACCAAGAGCCAATTCCGATGAAAATTCAAGAGGGTCTTTATTTGCAAGCTCGAGCCTGGACCTCTGTCGACCACCAACGTAGCGGAGTACACCCAGAGGCCCTGACTTTCTTAAGCAGATGCCTTTTATGCTTTTACACAAAGGGAGGAGGAGTTTGGGGGGCTTTCCAGTTTTGTTACCATTTAATTGGGTAGTAACCTCTGGTGGCCAGCTTAGTCATGGAGGATTGGCTAGCCTGACTCAGGCTGACCTTGGCCCACTAGCTAGGGAAGTTGCAGAGACATCTGGAACTTAGGTGATTACCCCCTGGCACCCGATTGGTTGTTGCTAAGGGGAAAGTGAGATAAGGGAAGGGGTCAAAGCTTGTAACTGGAGCTTTGCAGTTTTTTCCATAACTGAAACTTTAAATAGCTACAGGTTATGTTTTAAAGCAGAAAACTAAAAATGGCTGTGCTATTGTCCACAAGCTGATTACATATTTATTGGATTATAGCATACTCTTCACCTAAGTCTATGGTATACTTTATTACGGTCCTCTCATTCCTCCCTTCTCATGAGGGTAGAGTGAATCTAATCTTGGATTCCTTTAACTTGCTGAGTTGTCCAGGGGTACCTGTTGATATTGTTGTTTGAGGACCATAAGTTGCACAGTGTTTATTTTAGTTTTTACAAAAGTTATTAGCTTGTTTATAATACATGGACCGAAGGTTAGCAACAGCAAGAGTATGATCATGGGACCTATTAAAGCAGACAATAGTGTGGTTAACCAAGGTGAGTAGTTAAACCAACTTTCAAACCATCCCTGTTTCTGCTCCCGCTCTAATTTACGCTTAGTCAAAACTTCTCGCACTTTAGCTATGGATTCCTTTACTATTTTTGAATGGTCGGTGTAGAAACAACATTCTTCTCCCAGGGTGGCGCAGAGGCCACCTTGCTGGAGGAACAGTAGGTTTAAGCCTTTACGGTTTTGCAGAACTACTTCAGACAGAGAGGTTAGGGATTCCTGTAAGTGTGAAATAGAAGTTTCTATTCTTTTTATGTTAGACTCTATTGCAGCCCGAAGGCTACTGTAATGATGGGATTGAGTGACTAGGGAGGCGATATCTGTCCCTGCTCCAGCAAGGCCTAGTCCTAGCAATACTGACAGGGTTATTGCAGTGACCGGTTCCCCTACAAGGCCACTTTTTAGTTATTAGTACCCTCTACATACCCAACGATTGGTGACACCTAGTGTCTGAGCTATATTTTCAGCCAAATTTATAAACAGATTTTGCCCTACTTTCCAGGATTGAGGGAAGGGGGTTAGTTTTGACTGTTAGGCAGTCGGAGGAACTACTAATGCACAGTTTCTTTAATTAGCTTTTTAGCTTTGGGTGAGGGAGCAAGATCCCAACAAACCCAATTTGTGCTTCCGGGGGTGTTACAAGCTATGACACCAGCTTTAGTGTACTGGTAGTTTTGTTTTGATAATCTAGCAAAGTATAGCTGGCCATTATGGGTGCAGATATGTTTATAAGTATAACAAACTTCTGGCTGGGATGAGTAACAACGGAAAACCTTTAAGTGTGGCCAGATAGTTTCTATACATTTACATGCTGGGTATAGGGGGGGGAAGCGGTAGATACCCAGATTAGGTAGAAATGCATAAAAGCACAAGTAAACTTCCTATCGTAAGAAAGGATGGAAATGCTAGTGAAAGAAACCCTTTTCTAACATGATCAATGGGGACAACTGTTAATTTTGCAACAAATAAAGTTACAAATGGTTTAGCAAGTATAAAGGTTAACAAAGCAAAACAAAGGCTTATCAGTAATGTCCACTGAGTCCTTAAACCGAATCCTTAATCTTCCACCATGTGTGGATCAATCAGCTTCCAGAGTGTGATTGAAGCAGGGCCTGAAGTATCCTCACACTTCTGGAGCAGGGCTGGATAAATTAGTTCCATGTTCTTCATTGGTTTTCGTGACTTTCCGAATGGTCAGCTTAAGGGGTGTTCTCCCTTAAACTGAATCTGCGGTGCACTCCCAGTCCTGGAAGGCCAGCTTAGTTCTGTTATGTAAAAGAACAGTAAATGGCCCCCTCCAGAGGGGCTTTAGAGATTATACATTTTACTTTTTTACCCATACCATATCACCTGGCTTAAAAGAATGAGCATCAGTAGTTAAACTAATTGGCAATCGTTCTCTGACTTGACAATGGATGACTTTTAGGACTGAACCTAAGGCCTGCATTTGCTGTTTTAGGATAAGACTTTCTAATTCCTTTAAGTCTCCCTGTATGCCCTTAACAAGAGGCCTACCATTAAACAATTTTAAAGCTTTAACAAATTCCATTTCAGGGACTTGGATCCTGAGTGATGAAATACCAAATACCTATGTTTAGTTTACTTATGTCTCCAAAGGATTTCTAGTGATTTTTATGCTAACCTGCAAATTGAAATTATACTGTCCTAGTCTTACATTTGATGGAATTTTCCCTGGATTTGCCAAGGGGTGGGACAGGTTGCCACTCAGCCTGCAGTAGAAATGTTTGAACGCCTTTCAAAACCTACCTATAGGAAATTTATTTATGTCTAACCTGTGCTAGCTACCCTGCCTCAATTATTTATTCTTTAGAGATTTTTCGATCCCATAATCATTTGGGGTGCTGAGGGGTGAAGGTTCATTTTCTGTAATTTCTTCAGAGCTGATAATGGGCGCAGTCCTGCCTAGCCAGAGATCGAAAATCTCTCCCTGTCTGACTTAAGGCGTTTAGCAGTGGCATTATTTGCAGGCACTGGCTGGAATTTTTGCATGACCATTATGTGGGCATGAAATTACTGGATTCTAGCTCAATAAAAGAAATAAATTCAGGCCTACATTTTGACAATTGCAGGCAGTAGCTGATTACCTTTTTATACAAAAGCTACAAGGTCTGAAGTTATTAGCATAACTTAAATGATAAACTTTAATTTCTGTAGCTTTATTACAAGTACCAGCTTTTGTATTTCTGGACTATAATGGTAGCCTGACAGATTGTTTTAGACTATAATTTGAACTAGGCACTTAAATAAATTCTATATAAAATTTGAAGAGAAATTCGAAAATGTTTGGAGACTTGCATTCAGAAAAGACTTTATTATGCCTAGATTGTTTATAGAATTTCCTTTGTATGTATATATATATTTTTAAACTTTCTTTATGCCATTTTTGGTGTGCTTATACCATTTTATTTTTGTTTTCTACCCCCTTTTAAAAAAATTTTCATAACTATCTACTTTATTATAGGACAGAAATGTACCATATAAGATTTCCTCTTAGATAAATATATATATATATATTTATATTCCTTTCTCTTTTTTTTGTTTTCCTGCTAAAACTTTATTTGTATATCAACAACTTTTTTACATTTTCCTTTGCTTTTAGCTTTTCTTTTTATTTATTTATAGATAACCTTTTACAGTCATAATTTGAATTCACCTTTTAGTAACAATTAGGTGAAACATTCAGTTTTTGGAACACCTTTAATTCTACTGGAAAGCAGGTTTTAGGAGGAAGAAGTTCAGTATGAGCACAAGGGCTAAAAACTTAACCTCAGTATTAATTAAGAAATTAATTTGGACCCCAGTCACATCATATAGACCCAAGGATTCTCTGGGTGGATGGCATACAGTGTTGCGCTGGGCCATGCCCCTCCACCTTCAGTCAACAGCCACTATCGCCGAGTTAGGTTCCCCCCCCCCCGCTTTGGGAGAGGACACACCATCTCTTTCAGTGGCTTTTTAGTTCAGATATTGGACAAAGTTCTGGGGGCTTAGGCTATTAAGAACAATTGTGCTTCAGGTGCCTAGATTGACCACATTCATAGCAGCTGATACTATCCCCTTAGCAGGTTTATCCTTATTAGGCCTCTTTTGGGTGACTGGAGCTTTTACCTTTAGTGGCAATTGCCAATTTGTTTACCTTTCCTTTGACTGGTGCTCATTTTGGAGTTCTTCTCCATTTTTTTTTTTTTTTTTTTTTTGCTTCATGACTTTTTCAATGATGTTTACAAAAATGGCCTGGTTCAAAACCCTTTAGAGTGAACAGACTACAAAGATGTAAAATAATCTGTTTCTACATATTCTTAATTATGAACAGGCAAAATTGTTAAAAATCCTCATGAATTACTAAACAGCACCTATAGTTGTAAGACATGGATAATTAAATGAGTATAGCCAAAAAAACGCAAGCATTAGTGTTATTTAGTATTACAATATAATATAGGGTCTTAGCATATATTACAAGACTCTGAGAAACTTCCCAACAATTTTACAGGGACAAGTAGTTGATTATGATTTTAGGTAAGGCCTAAACCTTGAGGAATGAACTTACTTTTAATTAACCTGGCTTTTAGTATTTGAAAACGAGAACAGCCTATTTATTCCCTTAGTTGCCAGAGAAAGATTAGTTTCAAGGCTAGTATTAACTTACACTGAGTTAACAAAAGGCTAGGTAGTATATAAGAGTCATTTCTCCGTTTCTTTACAGGTGGATTAGAATGAGCCCCTTCAGAATTTACAAAGGAGAACACAGGCTAAGGAAGAGAGGGGGAGTGGTCCCCAGAAAGTATTTAAGATAACCAGTAACACTTCTTATACACAACAGGCAATTTTCCACAACCTTAACAACAAAAGGCAGAAATTTTAACAGTGCCAACAGATTAGGAGAAAACACCACACAAATAAAGGGAGACATAAAATGACATCAAGAAATATGTGCCAACCAAGTTTTTAAAAGATGACGCCCTATCACACAAAGCATAATAACTTAACCAGCCTTTTAGCATATTTAAAGTGACAGACACACACAAATAAGAAAATGACAGGAATGGGAAATATCCGCTTTGTCTCCCTTCAGTTATACTCCTCATGAAGATATCTCAGACACCTTTTAGTAATTGGTAGGTTGGTACACCTCCAACGCAGACTAACTATGTGGAACCTTCCCGCCGTTCATCTCATTCATACATAAACATACAGCACATTTGTTAACTCATCGTCTTAATCCTAGGAGTCTACGGGTTTATCTTCAGACAGTGTTTCCTTTCACTGCCTTTCAGCCCTTTCCTTCAGGCTGGAAGATTACTAGCGGGCTTTGGGAGGTGATCAAGCTCTCTTTCTGCCATCCATTGGCAGGTCTATGCAAAGGCCTTTATTCCTACCCTTTCCATCGGATGGTCCTTCTGTCCTGTCTGTCAGGTGGTCGTCCTTGTGCCAGTTCCTCGCCTCTTGGGTTCCTGTTGTGCTTTCATGGTCCGAGCTTCAGTGCACCGGGAGGTGCCTCTCTCCTATGAAAAGTCCATTGTGCGCCAGGCGAGATTGCCCTTCCCGTTGCCCTGGAGGTGGCACCTCGATGACAAAGGAGGTGGAACACACCGTTTCCAATCTCCATTTCCCGGTCGACGCACCAGAAATGAAGCAGGAAACATAGAGAGATTGTGACACTGAGACCACTATAGGAAGTGGCACTTCATTACGCTGGCTAGCACAGCACAGCAGGTCCGAGAATTTATACCCTCATTTAGGTAAGGGAGGGGGGTCATGTTGAGTGATTACATATTTCCTTTGGAATCTTACAAGGTTGTACTTAGCAAAATCAGATTTTTCAAAGAACAAATGGTTTCCAGGAACTGCAGCTCTGTAAACCGTTAACCTTAGAAGGGGGGTTTTAGATAAGATTCTTTTTCATTTCCATGAAATAGCCAGTCTCTGGGCCATTTGGCCTTTCTTAAACAAAACCTGCCTAACACCAGGCAGGCCTTTAAAGTTGCAACTTGTCCTTCAAAGGGAAATACCCCCAACTGTTATTAACCTTTCCTTCTTGCCACTGGGCTAGTGGCGGCCCAGGTGAAGCCAACTGCTGATCCCGAATCAGTCACATGTGTTTCTGTGTTTATCCACTTAATCACACAAGAAATACATTTGAGCATATGCCGCCTCCTGCCACAGCAGGACACGGTCACCAGCTCGCTCAGGAAGCCCTGGCAGCCCAGGCAGCTGAGGATGCCGCCAGCACCCACGCCCGCGGCCGCAGTGGGGGCTGCACTCCAGCCCAGCCTGCGGCGGAGCCGGTAGTTGAACACCAGGTAGTCCACCAGGGTGCTGAGGCACTCGGACCTGGCTGGGGTCCTGCAGCACAGCGCCTCTGGCTCTGCCTTCAGCTGGCTGCCCAGCGCCAGCAGCTCGCTGCAGCGGAGCAGCAGCTCCCAGTGCTCCGACTCCATAGCCACGCACTCCAGCCGGTCGCCACCCACTTCCCAGAAGCAGCCTCGGCCCTGCGGCATGGGCACCGTTTCCCAACTCCCTCCAGGGGAGGTCCTCGCCACGGCCGGAGATGCTATGGCCCACGGAGGGCTACTCTGCCACCGCCGCCGCCTGCCGCCACAGTCCTGGAGCCTCTGGGATGTGCGGTTCTGCACGCGGGCTGTGAGCGGGGGGGAGGGGTGGCACTGGCAGGGCTGAAAGTTTAGAGGGAGCTGACTGGTATGGGGGAAATTATCTCTTCCAAGTTAGAATCAGGGAGAATGGGGTAAAAGGGGTTCTTTGGGGACTTATGGAAGGGATTCTGATTCTGCTTCTCACGAGGCTGTGATGACATACTCTTGACCTGCAAGAGAACACTTGTTAGAAAGGTCCCTTCTCGTGGCCAGCCTACAGTGAAGGCGGGTCACTCAGTGGCATACAAATCCCGGAATTTTTTTTTGTGAATTTCAACACTCAAATTGTGTGCCCTTTCCTTTAGTTCTGAAAAGTAATCAGTCATGAGAGTTAATGGCATTGTCTGTGTCTGTCCCATCTCACTTGTCAGTACTGTCACCCCAACAAACACAACCAACAAGACAAAAGTGAAAACAACAAGAGACAGACAGTAGCGGCTGCTGAAACAAATCTGAAAGTACAATAGGGGAGAGACAGGCCGTTGACGAGTTTGACCTTTCCCACAGATGAAGACCTCGTTTTCCAGATGGGGACGTGAGACGTCTCCCATGAGCCCTGGCTGGCAGCTTTTCAGCATGTCCACCTAGCCTGATGCCAACCTCAAAACAAAGTGTGGAGCTCCACCTGAGACACAGAACACAGATGCGCTAACCCGGGAGCGACTTACCGAATGCCGGCCTGAAAACCTTTTGGACTGGGGTCTCGGGGGGGGGGGTCCTCTGGGATCCCGGACGAGCCCCCAAATGTAGTGGATGAAAGTTCAATCTGAGAGACCACCAAGAGCCAATTCCGATGGAAGTTCAAGAGGGTCTTTATTTGCAGGTTTGAGCCTGGACCTCTGTCGACCACCGACGTAGCAGAGTACACCGAGAGGCCCTGACTTTCTTAAGCAGATGGCTTTTATGCTTTTACACAAAGGGAGGAGGAGTTTGGGGGGCTTTCCAGTTTTGTTACCATTTAATTGGGTAGTAACCTCTGGTGGCCAGCTTAGTCATGGAGGATTGGCTAGCCTGACTCAGGCTGACCTTGGCCCACTAGCTAGGGAAGTTGCAGAGACATCTGGAAACTTAGGTGATTACCCCCTGGCACCCGATTGGTTGTTGCTAAGGGGAAAGTGAGATAAGGGAAGGGGTCGAAGCTTGTAACTGGAGCTTTGCAGTTTTTTCCATAACTGAAACTTTAAATAGCTACAGGTTATGTTTTAAAGCAGAAAACTAAAAATGGCTGTGCTATTGTCCACAAGCTGATTACATATTTATTGGGTTATAGCATGTTCTTAACCTAAGTCTATGGTATACTTTATTACGGTCCTCTCAGGACCATAACAAGTAGAAAGATACCGTCAACAGCTCACATGTATGGGACACGTTGACTTGCCAGCAAGTGTTTCAAAGCTCTTTAAGTACTCTTACTAACCATATTCTTACTGGTAAGTCTATCAGGTAGGCATCATTCCCCATGTAACAGAGGAGGCACCTAAAAGAAAAAAAATCAGGAACTTGACTAAGGTTGCCCTGATAGGGAGTGACTGAGCTAAGGTTTGCTTTATTCTACTCCTCTCTGTTTTCTTCCCACACACAGTGTCATTATTCATTGATTAAATGTCTACTTGCCAAGCACCTGTCATGGGACAGGCACTGTGCTTGGTACTGGGAATATAGTGAACTAGGTACATCTCACAATGTTACTTATTGACAGCAAGCTAAGCTGCTTGCTGCTTGTAAACTGAAGCAAGCAAGCATGAGATGTAATAAAAGGAAGGCAATTTTATTTCAAAAGCTGGCAGATGAAGAAATGACTGGGTTCGAGCCTCAAAAAAATGATATAATAATTTTAGACTGAGGATAGGGGATTTTAATAGGAAAAGAATGGAATGATGGGTATCTGGGAGCAGCACAGTGTAGCAGGAAAAATAGAGAGACCGTGACACCGAGGTTATTACAGGAAGTGGCAACATGTGTTTCTGTGTTTATTCACTCAATCATACAAGAAATATATTTGAGCATTTGCCACATTCTGCCACATTCCCCCCTTGATGCTTGATCTTTTATAGATCTAAATCATCATCATCCTTAATTTGGTGCATCAACATCATATGGGCTGCAGTTTATTGTTCAACAACTGTTATTATGCTGGCCAGCACAGTGGGCTCGAGGAGCTAATGCATCCGAGTCGAGCGCCCCAGAACAGGAGAAGTGGGGTCTTATACCCTTGTTTAGGTAAGGGAGGGGGCTGTGTTGAGTGACTACATATTTCCTTTGGAATCTTACAAGGTTGTACTCAGCAAGATCAGGTTTTTCAAAGAGCAAATCGTTTCCAGGAACTGCAGGATTGTAAACCGTCAACTTCAGAAGGGAGGTTTTGGATAAGTCTGTGAATTAGTTACTCTTTTGCATTTCCATGAAATGGTGGCCATTTGGCTTTCTTAAACAAAACCTGCCTGGTGCCTGGTGGGTCTTTAAAGTTGCAACTTGCCTTTCAAGAGGAAATACCTTTAACTGCTACCAACCCCCCTTCCTGCTGCTGGGCTAGTGGGAGACATTCTGTCACCCCAGGTGATTGCCATGAGGCTAACTGCTGATCTCTAACTAGCTTTATGTGTTTCTGTGTTTATTCACTCAATCATACAAGAAATATATTTGAGCATTTGCCGCATTCTGCCACATTCTCCCCTTGATGCTTGATCTTTTATGGATCTAAAGCATCATCATCCTTAATTTGGTGTGTCAACATTATATGGGCCACAGTTTTTCATTCCTCAACTGTTTCCACAAACTTAGAAATGGCGTTCATAATTATTGGTGCTATGTAAGGGAGGATAAGGCAGGATCCCACCAATAGGACTACAGATCCAATAATGTACTTAAATCCTCCCAGACCCGAGAACATGTTTTCAAACCAATTGCTGATTTTTATGCCTTGCCATTTTTGCACTGGGACATGGGCAAGCTTTCTAATATTGGTGGCTATATCAGTTATAACTTTACCATTATTATTTATTTGCAAACAACAGTTAGAGCTATTAAATTTACCACATACTTTTTTTTTTCTGCTAGCAGAGAGTTCAAAACTAAGTGGTCTTGATAAATAGCTGTGCTCATTTGGGCTTGTTGCTGAGCAGCAAGCTCAAAACCCATGGCTGTTTGATTAGTTATAATTTCTAAGACAGCTTGTAACCTAATAATTCAGTTTAGCTTATATATAGGCGTGTGGTATCCCCAACTTCCATCTTGTCCCCATGTGACTGGACCATAGGTATATATAATTCTCTGGGGTGGCCATTCATCATCTTTCCAAGCCTGGGTCCCTCCTATATTAGGAACTTGGTCGAGGGATCGAACACCTCGGGTTTTGAGGCTTCCATAAAGGGGGATGCCTAGTTCATCCCCCCTTGGGTTAGGCAGAAGGAAAAATCCTGGCTGGATTATTCCTATGGTACATGTGCCTTTCCATAATGCTGGGAGTTGGGCATGTGCAACCTTTCCACATATCCAAAATAGCCCTTTAGGGGTTTTCCAGAGGTCTGAATTTACAGAGGACAGATTTGTTCAGCTCTGACTTAAAATGGGGATACCTTGAAACGGGTTAGCCTGTTCAGAGGATAGTACTATACAATTACTTATAGTTTGGGTGACAATAGTACATTGAGAAGTTTTAGTAGCATAAGCAGGTGCCCAATGCAAAACAGGCCTTGTTGGCCACCAGGTCTGGTGGGTTGAATTCCAGTACACTATTCTTTTGCAAGGAGTCTCTCCTACCCATTGAGTATAAGCAGAGCCTGCTCTGCTTAAACAGTCTTCTCCAATTACTTTTGAGGAGAGGATCCACTTCTGGGGTACATTATCTGTTCTAGCAGTCAAAGAATGGTTCCATTGGAGGAGCTGGTATGCATCCAGACTAGCTCCCTTCCAAGGTCACTCTTCAGTCATTAGGGCCCCTCCATATACCCAACAATTGGTGATACCAAATGTCTGGGCTATATTTTCAGCCAAATTTATAAACAGATTTTGCTCTACTTCCCACAATTGAGGGAAGGGGGTTAGCTTTGACTGTTGGGAGGCCTGAAGAGCTACTAATTGCACAGTTTCTTTAATTATCTTCTCTGTTTTGGGTGCAGGGGCAAAATCTCAACAAACCCAATTTGTGCTTCCGGAGGTGTTATAGGTTATGACACCAGTTTTAGCATACTGGTAGCTTTGTTTTGATAATTCAGTAAAGTATAGTTGGCCATTATGGGTGCAGATATATTTGTCAGTATAACAAACTTCTGGCTGAGATGAATAACGATGGAAAACCCTTATGTCTGGCCAGATAGTTTCTATACATTTACATGCTGGGTATAGGGGGTAGCGGTAGATAACTAGATTAGGTAGAAATACATAAAAGCACAAGTAAGCTTCCTATTGTAAGAGAGGACAGAAATATTAGTGAAACCCTTTTCTAACATGTTCAGTGCGACAACTCTGTTAATTCTACAGCAAATAAAGTTAGTTTTACAGTTAGTAAAAGGACAGACAGTTTAGCAAGTATAAAGGTTGACAAAGCAAAACAATGGCTTATCAGTAATGTCCGCTGAGTTCTTAAGCAGAATTCTCAATCTTCTGCAGTGCGTCGATCAGTCAGCTTCCAGTGTGTGACTGAAGCAGGGTTTGAAGTATCCTCAGGCTTCCGGAGCAGAGCTGGATAAACTAGTTCCACACCCTTTGTTGGGCTCAGCGACTCTCCAAATGGTCAGCTTAAGGGGTGCTGCTGGATTTGCGGTGCACTCCCAGTCCTGGGAAGCCGGCTTAATTCTGCTATAATGGATCCAAGTAACTACTTCGGCTACTTTGACTGTGGTCGGAGTAGGCAAAAGAACAGTAAATTGCCCCTTCCAGAGGGGCTTTAGAGGTTGCATATTCCACTCTTTCACCCATACCATATCACCTGGCTTAAAAGAATGAGCATCGGTAGTTAAACTAATTGTTAATCATTCTGTGACTTGACAATGGATGGCATTTAGGACTGAACCTAAGGCTTGCATTTGTTTTAGGGTAAGACTTTCTAATTCCTTTAAGTCTCCCTGTATGCCCTTAATGCGAGGGTGGGGTGGGGGTGTGGCCACCCATAAAGAATTTCAAAAGTCAAGAAGCCTGTTTATTTTATTCAAAGGCCTGTTTCTGGGTCTTTCTCCATGGCAGGGGCTCCTGTTCACCCCTCCACCCCCGTTTGAGGCTGCATAGAGGGGTTTTATCATGATGGAGAAGTCAGATATTTAAATTCTTTTAGACTAGTATAGGAACAGGACCACCCTTAGGGTCCTTTTTGTTTCTTACGGTTGTTGGTTGGGTCCTTCCTTTCTTCAATTTTTAGCAGCACTTACTCTCCTGGGGTGTTGAGTTTCTTCTGGTTCAAGAAGTGTCTAGGGAAATAAGCTTATAAACTGTGGTTAAAATTTCTCCCAAATGGACAACACATTTTCTTATGAGCATTTACATTTGTGGCCCCCCTTTCCTCCAGAGGTGTAGGAAAAAGGCCTACCATTAAACAATTTCAAAAGTTTAACAAATTCCATTTCAGGGACTTGGATCCTGAGTGATGCAATACCAAATACCTATGTTTCGTTTACTCATGTCTCCAAAGGATTTCTAGTGATTACCACGCTAAACTGCAAATTGAATTGTACTGTCCTAGCCTAGTTCTACATCTGATGGAGTTTTCCCTGGATTTGCCAAGGGGTGAGATAGGTTGCCACTTGGTCTGCAGCAGAAACGTTTGAATGCCTTTTAAAACCTACCTATAGTGAATGTATTTATGTCTAGCCTGTGCTAGCTATCCTGCCTTAATTCTTTATTCTTTTTTTTTTTTTTTTTTTGAGTTGGAGTCTCACTGTCATCCAGACTGGAGTGCAGTGGCCATTTGGAGCAGCCACTGCAGCCTCGACCTGCTGGGCTTCGGCGATCTTTCCGCCTCAGCCTTCCAAGTAGCTGGAGCTACAGGTGCACGCTACCACGCCCGGCTAATTTTTTTTTATTTATTGTAGAGATGAGGTCTTGCCTGCCCAGGCAGGTCTCAAACCTGCGGGCTCAGGCAATCCACTCACCTCAGTCTCCCAAAGGTGTGGGATTACAGGCTGAGCCACCGAGCCCGGCTATTTCTTTATTCTTTAGAGATTTTTTGATCCTATAATCATTTGAGGTGCTGAGAGGTGAAGGTCTGACTTCAGTAATTTCTTCATAGCTGATAATGGGCACAGTCCTGCCTAGTCAGAGATCGAAAACCTCTCCCTGTCTGACTTGAGGTGTACAGATTTGTTTCAGCAGTGGCATTGTTTGCAGGCACTGGCTGGAATTCTTGCATAACCGTTATGTGGGCATGAAATTACTAGATTCTAGCTTAATAAAAGGAATGAAGTCAGGTCTACATTTTGACAATTTTAGGCAGTGGCTGATTACCTTTTGTTCAAAAGCTACAAGGCCTGAAGTTATTAGCATAACTTAAATGATAGACTTTAATTTCTGTGGCTTTATTACAAGTACCAGCTTTTTTATTTCAGGACTATAATGGTAGCCTGACAGGCGGTTTTAGACTATAATTTGAACTAGGCACTTAAGTAAATTTTATATAAAATTTGAAGAGAAATCTGAAAATGTTTAGAGACTTGCATCCAGAAAAGACTTTATTATGCCTAGATTGTTTATAGAATTTCTTTTGCATACATATTTTTTCATAAACTTTTCTTATACCATTTGGCATGCTTACACTATTTTTTTGTTCTTTAACCCCTTTTAAAAAAATTTTCTTAGATAACTATCTACTTTATTATAGGACAGAAATTTACCATATAAGATTTCTTTTTTAGATAAAAATATCCTTTTTCTTATATTTCTCCTTTTCTGTTTTCTTACTAAAACCTTATTTGTATACCAGCAACCTTTTTATATTTTTCCTTTGCTTTTTGTTTTCCCTTTTATTTATTCATAGATAATCTTTTACAGTTATAATCTGACTTTACCTTTTATAGTAACCATTAGGTAAAACATTTAACTTTTGGAACACCTTTAACTCCCACTAGAGAGCAGGTTTTAGGAGAAAGAAGTTCAGTATGAGCACAAGGGCTAGAAACTTAGTCTCAGTATTAATTAAGAAATTAATTTGGACCCCAGCCATATTTATATAGACCCAAGGATTCTCTGGGTTGATGGCATACAGAGTGCTGCACTGGGTCATGCCCTTCCCCCTTTAATCAACAGCCACCATCACTGAGCTAGGTGTTCCCCTCCCCGCCTCTGGGAGAGGACGCACCATCTCTTTTAGTGGCTTTTTAATCCTGATGTTGAACAAGGTCCAGGGGGCTTAGGCCATCAAGAACAATTGTGCTTCAAGTGCCTAGGCTGACCACATTCATAGCAGCTGATACCATCCCCCTTAGCAGGTTTATCCTTATCAGGCCTCTTTTGAGTGGCTGGGGCTTTGCCTTTAGTGGCAATTGCCAATTTGTTTACCTTTCCTCTGGCTGGTGCTCATTTTGAAGTTTTTCTCCCTTTTTTTTCCTTAAGGTTTCAGTTTGTAAGAACTTCAAAAGCATTCTATAATTGGGAGTTTGGTATTCATAGTCCTGAATTAAGCCTCTGGAGTTTGGCCTATAATATTCTATAGAATATAATCTTATTTGCAAAGTAGTGAAATAAATGTTTTAAATGCCTCTGCATACAGAACTTTTGGCCATTTTATTTTTCCTTAGGTCTACAAAGTGAATTTAATTGCCAGATAATTTTGTTCTTTTCCATATCTTATTATCTGCTAACTTGTAGTGAGTTCAAATTTGATTTTTAATAATACACTTATTGTTATTATTAAACCACATAATTTTAATTTGCTCCAATTATTCAAAATCTGTCCAATTGAGGTGTCCGAGGGCACAGACCACTACACACTCTCTCAGTCATGTTTCTTGAAAACCTAGAATTTGCTTTGAACACTTGCAATTTATTCCTCAAAGGAGAACTCTAAAACAAACAAATAACTAAATAAAGTCGTGAACAGCAATGCCAGGAATTCCTGGAACCCTGATGACTTCTCCCAGGCTGAGTGTTCTCAGTATTCTTTGAAGCCCTTTTGTTTTTCTTTTGCTCCATGACTTCCCAATGATGTACAAAAATGTCCTGGTACGAAACCCTTTTAGAGTGAACAGACCACGTAGATCTGACTGACAGTAGGTGGAACCTAACAGGCCACCTACCTGTTCTGATCTATGGCCTGGGGGTTGGGGACCCCTGTTTGAAAGGATACAAATAAACAGCCAGATGGACAATGTAAGGGGGAAGGGTGCTGAGATTTCAAGCCTTTCCCAGTCTTGCCACTTTCCAGAAACCTCTACATGTTCTGCTATCTGGAAACTCCCCAGACTCAGTCCTTTTGGGTTTTTGTGAAGGCTTTACTTCATGGGTATGATATGACCTATGCTGGTCTCAAATTCCTGGGTTCAAGCAATCCTTCCACCTCAGCCTTTCAAAATTCTGGGATTACAGGAGTGAGCCATCATGCCAGGACTTGTTATCTCTTAAAGTAATTAAATATAACAACAAATTTCACATACTTAAGTAAATTTTCATTTTAATAATAGAGTACATACATATGAGGGGATACCCTCCAAAAAACAGTTTATTTATTAAGAATTGTGTATTTATACTTATATGTTTAAACTTCAGTCACCTTCAAAGTACTCTTTGTTGCAATACACCTACCAAATGCTTTTTCCACTGCTCAAAACGTTTTTAAACTCATCAATTTTGATGCCTTTTGATGCTTCTGTCATTTTTTTGTTTTATCTCTTCCACATGGGTAAAACGTTTTCCTTTAAGGACTTTTTTCATCCGGGGAAACAACAACAAAAAAATCACTTGGGGCAAGATCAGGAGAATGGGGAGGGTGGGGCACATGGGTCCTGTCATTTTGGGTCAAAAACTACTGAACATTCAGGGGCAAGTTGTTCTTATAAATCACCCATCATGAAATGGACAAACGCATTGAAAAAAATTTCCAAAAACAATTTCCTGAAGCAAAACGGAGGCTTCTCACGACAAGCTAGCTGTTGTGACCTGATGCTAATGGGTTCTTAGAATACTTACCTAGTAGGGGATGCCTTCAAGGGGCCCAACCTTCCAAAAGATAATTCTGTTTTTTTGTGGGTCCCCTCTGGTATATATACAATGTATTATTTAAATTCTGAATTCAGTTTGATATTATTTTATAGAGCTTCTGTGCCTATTTAGACATTTGAGATGAACTTCAAATGTCATTTTGCTCATTGCCCAGTTTTTACTTCAAGTAGGGCATCTTGAGAACTCCTAAAGGCCTATATTTTATGTTTTGCATCAGTTTCTAAAACATGGAAATTATTTCACTTTGAATTTCTGGTGAAAATAGAATACACTCCAATAAAGATGTTGCATTCACATATTGCAATTTAAAGTCAGAAAAACTAAACTTCTCTCTGTGAAGTCATATTATTAATACAATATATAGTTTATTTGTTTTAATTTGCTTTTAATTTTAGAGTTTGCTTTTTAATTTACTGTTTTAATGTACATAATATTCACTTTGATCAAACATTCCTATCTTAGACATAAGGCAGCATTCAATATGCATTTTTATTCGCTTTACTTTATATTTAATCCACAATATGCCATGACTATCCTTTCACTCAGGCACAAAGAGACATTTCTTCATCTCCACAGCTGCCTGAATGTTCCACTGGAAAAATCTTATGAGACTATTCAACCTGTGCCCTTTAATGGTCACCAGGGCTGTTTTCCAGATTTTGCTATGACAAATGAGACCACAGGTAAGAAACTTGAAAATCCTTGTTTTACATTTGTAAAGCTCTTTTTGCACAATAGATTCCTTGCAGTGAGTTTCTATAATTCAAGATTAACGCCTAAGCTTTTTGTACATTTTCTTCTACATTGGTTATATAATTTTGGCTTTCCAGCAGAAATGTAAAACCACCATAATTAGATATCACAAAGTCATGGTGGTTCATGCCTGTAATCCCAGTGCTTTGAGAAGCTGAGGTGGGAGGATAATTTGAAGCCAGGAGTTTGAGAAGAGCCTGGTTAACCAAGTGAGACTGTTTCTACTTAGAAAGAGAGAGAGAAAGGAAAAGAGAGAGAGAGAGAGAGACCACACACTTATGAGAATGGTAAATATGCAAAGTAAATTGAAAATACTCAAAGCTGATGAGGATTTGGAGCAACTAGAACAGGAATGCAAAATAGTTTAGTAACTTTGGAAAATAGTGATTTAATAGTGTCTCATAAAACTAAACATATGCTCCAGAGATCCCACTCCTGGGTAATTACTGAGGCAAATTGAAAATTACTATTTAAGTGAAAACCTGTTTGTGAATGTCTATGGTCCACTTTATTTATAATTGTAAAAAGCGATGTAAACCTGATGCCTTTCATCAGGTGAATGAGTAAACAATTCTGGTGCATCCTTCAATAGATTCCTAGTTGCCAACAGAAACATACAAGCTATTCGTCCACACCACGACATGCGTGAATCTTTAAAGACTCTTTTTTCTAAATAAAGAAAATAGTTCTCATAGGCTACATATTATATGATCCAATTTTTATGACATCGTAGAAATAGAAAATTAGAGAGATGGAAAATGATCAGTGATTGCAAAAGAATGGGATACAGGAAGGTGTTGACTATAAAAGGGCAGCATGAGAGAATTTGGAGGATGATGAAACAGTTCAGAATAGTAGTGTGGAGGTGAATGTGACTCTAGACAGTTGTCAAATCCCATTGAACTGTATACCACAATGAGTAAATTTTCCCTTATGCAAACTTTTTTTTGTTTTATTACTTTATTTTTTGGTTTGTTTTTAACTTTTAAATTTTTTTTATTTTAAAATTGTGGAGTACAATTCAGGGTTAGGCATACAAATATTCACTGTGCAGGTATCCTTGTTGATGAGGTGTGCCCCCCCTTCCCCAGGCAGATTCCCACTACTGCCAATCCCACCTCCCCGGCCTCCCCTCTGCAGTTTCCCACTACTGTCAGTCCTTTTCTTATAGAATTATGATAGTTGTTCAAGGTTCACTTATGAGTGAGAACATGTGATACTCAGTTCTTTGTTTCTGTGAAAAATCACTCAGTATTAAAGACTCTGATTCCATCCAGGTTGCTGCGAAGTTCATGGTTTTGTTCTTCTTTATGGCTGCGTAATATTCCATCGTGTATACATATCACATTTTTTTATCCAGTCCTCTTTTGATGGGCAGCACAGTTGGTTCCATGTTCTTGTTATTGTGAACAATGATGTGATAAGCATAAGTGTGCAGTTATCTTTTTTATAGAGTGATTTGAGTTTTTCTGGGTATACTCCCAGTAGTGGGGTCATATGGAAGGCTGATTTTTAGAAATTTTAGGAATCGCCACACTGTTTTTCACAGAGGCTGTACTAGTTTACACTCCCACCAACAGTGTAGAAGTGTTCCCTTTTCGCCACATCCTCTCCAGTTTCTGTTATTTTTTGAGTTTTGATGATGGCCATTCTGACTGGAGTTAGGTGGTATCTCAGTGTCGTTTTAATTTGTATCTCCTTGATGACTGTGAGACTGAACACTTTGTCATGTATCTGTTGGCTGCTCATATGTCTTCTTTTGAGAACTGTCTATTCATATCTTTAGCCCACTTTGAAATGGGGCTGTTTGTTTTTTTTCTTTTCAGCACATTTGAGTTCCTTGTAGATCCCAGATGTTAGGGCTTTGTCAGACATGGAGTTGGCAAATATTTTTTCCCAGTCTGTGGGCTGTCTCCCTACTCTCTTGATGGTTTCTTTTGCTTTGCAGAAGCTTGTCAATTTGGTGAGGACCCACTCATCTATCTTATCTGTTATGGCTTGGGCACTTAGGGTTTTGATCAGAATTGGTTGCCAGTTCCAATTTCCTACACAAACTTTTAAAAATTAACCAGGAGGTTGGAGAAATTTAGATGAAATATAGACAGTGACAAACGAGTTTAACTTTACTAGAAATGTATGACCTAACCCTTGTTGGGCGACCCACACTTGGTGACAACATGAGGCCCCAATCATGGGGTGGGATCCTGGGAGGGGTCTTGGGAGTGGCTAGCCCAGGATGTCCCCTTACCATCAGGCTACATGTCTCGGCATGCAGGTCATGCTGAGATCATGAGCGAAGTGTTCTTTTTTGCCTGTTGACCACATCTTGCAGCGGTGAATAGTAAGTGTTCTCCCATAACTTTTCTTTTCTTTTTTTTTTTTTTTTTTGAGTTGGAGTCTCACTCTGTCACCCAGACTGGAGTGCAGTGGCTGCTCCCGGCCACCGCAGCCTCGACCTGTTGGGCTCCGGTGATCCTTCTGTCTCAGCCTTCCAAGTAGCTGGAACTACAGGCATGCGCTACCACACCCGGCTGATTTTTTTATTTATTGTAGAGATGAGATCTCACTGCCAGGCGGGTCTCGAACCCGCGGACTCACGCAATCCACTCACCTCAGCCTCCCAAAGGCGTGGGATTACAGGCTGAGCTACCAAGCCCGGCTCCATAGTTTTTCTTGAGGCAGTCACCTTCTACCTTAGTTCAGGTCAGATTGGGCATGTCCAAATGAATGTTCAAAATCTTTGGTTACCTTTAGTTAATTTGTTATAATACTAACAACCCACTCCTAAAAATAAATTGCAGCCATTCTGTGTACTTATGATAGATATCTCACACTACACCTGAACAATAGAAACCTCACACTTTTGACACTTAACCCTGCACTCCACCCTATGCAAAATGTGATATACCCTGTGTGCCTTTTACAATAGGGAGTACGTTCCCCTTTTATAAGCTCCTGAATAAAACCCATGTCTCATCGTTGTCTCCAGGTCATATTTTTTTGTTCTCTCAGACATAGTGCCTTCTTTTTCGGGGTCTATGGGGGCCCTGCACTTCAAATCTATTGAAAAGAGTAAGAATTAATGATTTAGACCTATGTTATTTTGGAAAACAGTGTTTTAACAGAATAATGTAAGATTCAAGAACTGTACACAAGCATAGTTTTCTAGTTAGTAATAATTGTTTGGTTTTTTTTCCATAAGGGTATGGGTAACAATTCTAAAAAGTAATTTACATGTTAGTGTATGCATGTGTGTGTGTGTGTGCATATATATATTGTTGCCAGACTGGAGTGTAGTGGCACACTCACAGCCACCGCAGCCTTAACCTGCTGGGCTCAGGCGATCCTTCCGCCTCAGCCTTCCGAGTAGCTGAAACTACAGATGTGCGCTACCATACCCGGCTTATTTTTTGATTTATTGTAGAGATGAGGTCTCACCAAGTTGCCCAGGCTGGGTCTTGTAACCCTGAACTCAGGCAATCCTCTTGCCTCAGCCTCTTAAAGTGCTGGGATTACAGGCTTGAGCCACCGCGCCTGGCTCAAAGCATCTTTCTCCAAATATTCATTAATACCAGTTTCTTCAAATTTCCAATTATGATTATTTAAACCAAAAAGTATACAAGTAAACATTGTATTGTGAAATTTGTAATATGTAGATGTGAGATTTATAAGTAGCACAAATGATAAAAGGAAGTAATTGGAACTGCTCTGTAGCATGGTTTTTATATTTTATATTTACTAAAATAGTGCAGTATTAACTCTCTTTGCTGTTGCTCTTTTGGTTTGTATATGTGTACACACACACACACACACACACACACACACACGTATGTTGTAGATAATGAGTACTTGTTTCTAACTGACTTTGAAATAAGTTCAAAATAATGTGAGAATTCTAGAACAAATCCTATGGTTCTGAGCTGGAGTTGGGGCTATTAGGATAAACTCATGTTCACTGTAATATATCGATCCAGAGAGTGTGCGTGTATGAGAGAAAGAGAGAGATGGGGGTATAGCTGAGTTTATATTTGTACATTTCCAAATTGTCCACTGAGAGGGCCCAGAAACAGTGACATTCCAGTTTCAATGAATCATTAGCTCTCGGATTATGATTTCTGAATACTATTCATCAATAAAAACAGAACTACTCATAAAAATAAATAATTTTGGGGTTGGAGAAAGAAGATACAAATTGATCCTAGAGTGTCTTGTGTAATCAGTTCAAAAGTGCACAGTTAAAATGTGTACTCACTCAGAAGCGGAATCTGAACATTTATCAAAATACTATGTGATAGAGATTGGCAGTAGTGGAACACTGCCAGGGGAGGGGAGGGGAGCACATAGCATTAATAAGTGTTCCCAAACTTTACTTGCATGATGACCACTTATGCACCTAACCCTGAATTGAACCCCATATCTCTAAAATAAAAATAATAATTAATAAAAACAAGAGTTTTAAAACAACAGAAGGGGACAAGTTAAAAGGAGTTTCCCAATGTCCCAAGCTAAAACAATCTGAGTAACAAAGTAAATAATAATATTAGATTATAACCCAGAGATAAAATAGATATATGTGATTGTATACTGATGCAGGAAAAATAAATGAATAAGAAACAAAGGAGTAAGAAAAGGAGGGAAGGAGAAAATCTTTACAGAATTTCAAGTACTAATCAATGTTGATGGATAATTCAAAGTAGAAAATCACTACTAGAACAACACAGTCATAATTACTCTACAGCAAATTATATAGAAGAATGCAAAAATTGTGTATCAAGTTGTTTTTAAAAGGTACATTGTATTTGCATTACCCCAAAGCATCTTTCTTAATTTTTTTTTTTTAAGTCGGAATCTCACTCTGTCACCCAGGCTAGAGTGCAGTGGCATGCTCACAGCCACTGCAGCCTCGACCTGCTGGGCTCAGGCAATCCTTCTGCCTCAGCCTTCCAAGCAGCTGAAACTACAAACATGCACTACCATGCCTGGCTTATTTATTGATTTATTGTAGAGAAGAGTTCTCAACAAGTTGCTCAGGCTGGTCTTGAACCCCTGAGCTCAGGCAATCCTCTTGCCTCAGTCTCCTAACGTGTGAGGATTATAGGTTTGAGCCATTGCGCCCAGTCCAAAGCGTCTCTCTCCAAATATTCATTAATACCAGTTTTGTCAAATTTCCACAAAAGACTTATGATTATTTAAACCAAAAAGTATAACATTGTATTGTGAAATTTGTAATATGTAGATGTAAGATTTATAAGTAGCACAGGTGATAAAAGGAAGTAATTGGAACTGCTCTGTAGCATGGTTTTTATATTTTATATTTACTAAAATAGTGCAGTATTAACTCTCTTTTTTGTTGCTCTTTTGGTTTGTACTAGGATGTAAAAGAAAAAAATTCCGCGATTTCTGTCTTTGTGGTGGCTTTTTCTTTTCCAGTTTGAAAAAAAAGAAGAAAGAAAATTATCTTGATTCTACCATGAGTTTAAAAAAAAAAAACTTTACTGAGATACAATTCACATATCAGACAGTTCGCTCATTTTAAGTGTACAACTCAATGCGTCTTAGCATATTCAGAGTTGTGTAACCATCAGCACAATCAGTGTGAGAATATTTTTATCACTCTGAAAAGAAACCCAGTATCCCTGAACCATCAGCACCATTCCTTGTGCAATATCTTTCCACCTTCCAGTCCTTAGGCAACCACCATCTTCTTTTTGCTTCCGTAGATTTGCCTGTTCTGGACATTTTATAAAAGTAGAATCATACAGTTCATAATCTTTTATGACTAGCTTCTTTCACTTAGCATAATTTTTTCAGGGCTCATTTGTATTGACTACAATGAACCACAGTGAAGTATCACTACTTCACTTTTTACTGTCAGATAATATAATCTATTATATAGCAATGCCAGTTATCCATTCATGAGTTGATTAATTTTAGGTTGGTTTTCACTTTTTTGGCTACTATGAATAACATCATAAGCATTTATTTACAAGTTATTGTGTGGACATACGTTCTGCTGTTTTTGTTTTTGACATTGGATTTTATCCTCAGAGTAAATTGGGCTAATTTCACTATCTTTCTGACTTATGTGTGCTGCTCTTCCCACCTTTTCAGTTTCTGTTCATTTAACCTCATTCATTTAGAACTTGTGCACAATTTCTCCTTCTTGAAGCTTTCCCTGACCTGACTCTCATCGACCTCACACTTTAACACTTGTCTATTCTGTGCAGAGCAGTTTTGCCCTCGGTTTTGTGTTGCTTTTGTTTTCTCGTGAAAGATAATCTTGCCTCATTATAAATTTGCTTGAGGAGGAAATAATATTTGTCATGAATGTAACCTATCCTTGTATAAATTGAAAATATTTTATCTTAACAGTTGTTAGGATATAATTAGATACTTTATACCATACCAACAATTTCTTCTTTGAGACAGAAACATAAAGTTTCTATTCTAAATGTATCTTAAGCAATGAAATATAAAATTAAAACAATTTGGCATAATAGAGGAGAATTGTTTAATTAAATGCTCATGTTTTTCTCATGATCAACAACAACAACAAAAATCTAAATTCGCCTTTCTTCATTATTTAGCCAGAACTATGAATGATAGATTGATGTCACCTTACCAACTGAAAACCTCAGGTATGTCATACCACAAAACTTTAATCTGCTCATTCGAGTGCTTGCTAAAGCAGCCAACATAAACAGTTGCTGGGAATGAATTGATCTGGGACACTTGATTTAGCAGTAGAGTACAATATTGTCAGGTCAGAGGCTCTAACCTGCTTCTGATGGTCATGGAAATTGTGTACTCCTCAATCTAGGAGGCTTTATTTGCATTGTAGTACAGGATTATTGGTCACTGAGTAGTACCAAAAGAAAAGTAAGCTATAAATTATTCTAAGTGGGGGGAAAATGACTGTTGGGAATTGGTGAAAGCTCTGTAAAGTACAGGGGACATGTTCTGGCCTTATGGCCATTTCCTGCCACTATCAGTGATGTGAAGAATGATTCAGTACCACTACAGCAGACCACCTCCATCGGTATGTCACCTGCCTAAAATATAAAATTTTACTAGAACATTAAATACAATAAAATAATTATGTTAATACCAGATATCATATATTTGTCACTACGTGTCACATATTTTCATTAGTACTTTACATATATATCCCAGTTTAATCTTTTCAACATCCCAGTGAAATAAATACTATTATTCTCTCCATTTTATAGATGAAGCAACTGAGATACAGAAAGTTAATTTACTCAAGGTCACAGCTAGTAACTGGTAGAGCTGGGATTCAGGCCCAGGCATTCTGGATTCTGTGTCGATATTTTCAATCTGTTCTGTGAAACATCTTTTTGTCATCTAAAGCATCATATGATTTTTATAATCACTGACAGAACCATGGTCACTCACATCTGTAAATATTTCAAATTATAGTTTAGGGTTTTACATTTAGGTCTTTGATCCATTTGGAGTTGATTTTTGTGTATGTTGATGGGTAGGGGTCCTGTTTCAGTCTTCTGTATGTGGCCAGGTTTTCCAGCACCATTTACTGAATAGGTTCTCTTCTCCCCGGTGGTTGTTGTTGGAGACTTTGATGAAGATGCGTTGATTGAGAAGCTGAGGTTTTGTTTCTGGAAACTCTATTCTGTTCCATTGGTCTATATGCCTGTTCTTGTACCAATACCAGATTGTTTTGATTATTGTAGCTTTACAATAAAGTTTAAAGTCTGGAAGTGTGATTACTCCTACTTTTTTGTTTTGCTGAGGATTGTTTTAGCTATTCATAGTCATTTATGTTTCCATATGAATTTCTGTATTGTCATTTCCAGGTGTGAGAAGAATGATGTTGGCAATTTAATGGGTATTCCATTGAATCTGTAGATTGCCTTGGGTAGGATGGACATCTTAACAATGTTGATTCTTCCCACCCATGAGCATGGAATATTTTTCCATTTATTGTGTCCTCTTTGGCTTCTTTGAGTAGTGTTTTGTAGTTTTTGTTGTAAAGATCTTTCACCTCTCTTGTTAGGAAAATGTCAAGGTATTTCGATTTTTTGTGGCTATTGTGAATAGGATTGTGCTTTTTATTTGGTTTTCTATCTGTTTATTGGAGGTGTATAAGAATGTGATTGTCTTTTGCATGTAAACCCAAATTTTAAGAATCTTAGAAAATGCAGGAGACACCCTTACAGAAATCGGAATAGGCAACCAATTCCTGATCAAAACCTCAAAAGCCCATGCCATGAGAGATAAGATAGACAAGTGGGATCTCATCAAATTGAAATGCCTCTGCAAAGCAAAAGAAACCATTGAGAGAGTAGGGAGACAGCCCACAGAATGGGGGACAAATATTTGCCAACTGCATATCTGACAAAGGCCTAGCAACCAAGATCTATAAGGAACTCAAACGTGCTGAAAGGAAAAAAACAAATAGCCCAATTAAAAAGTTAGCAAAAGAGATGAATAGACACTTCTCAAAAGAAGATATACAAGCAACTAACAGACACATGAAAAACTTCTCAGCCTCACTAATCATCAGAGAAATGCAGACAAAACCACACGGAAATACCACCTAACTCTGGTAAAAATGCCCATCATTAATAAAACAAAAAAACAAGAGATGCTGACATGGATGCAGAGAAAAGTGAAATGCTTCTGTACTGTTGGTGGAAATGTTCAACCTCTATGGAAAACAGTGTGGCAATTACTTAAAAAACTAGAAATTGACCTTACATATGACCCAGCTATCCCCCTTCTGGGAATATACTCAGAGGAACTTAAATTGCTCTACGAAAAAGATACCTGCACACACATGTTTATTGCGGCACCATTAACAAAAGCAAAAACGTGGAATGCACTGTGCTGCCCATCGAAACTGGACTGGAAAAAAAAATGTGGTACACATACATGATGGAATATTACACAGCCATAAAGAAGAACAAAATCATGAACTTTACAACAACTTGCATGGATTTAGATTTACAATCTATAACACTCAGTGATTCAACACAGAAACCAAGAACTGATTAGCACATATTCTCACTCATAAACAGACCCTGAACATTTACCATAGTACTATAAGAAAGGGATTGGCAGTAGCTGGAAACTGCCAGGGGAGGAAGGGGAGTGGGGTATGTAACATTAATAAGGGTACCTGATCTCAAACCAGACAAAGTGGGGACCAAAGGTAGGCCCAAACTTTACCTGTCCAATGACCACTCATATACCCAATCCTGAATTGTACCCCACATCTTTAAAATAAAATAAATTTTAAAATAAATAAATAAATAACATTTTAGTTGAAGACTTTCAATGTGAGGAAGAGGTGGAGTAGGAGCCAATTCTGGGAGAGAAAGCAGTGACCTGGATGTAAGAACAGGAGGAAGAAGTCCCCCTCTTTATCAGGCTGTGATGGCATCGAGGGAGCCAGTGAGAGAAAGGAAGAGCAACCCAGCATCCCAGAGGAGACAACTGGTCTGAGCCAGGGCTCTTGTGCATGACGCGAGGGGGTAAGCAGCCTGTGAGGAGGTTTTAAATGTCAAATGGAAGTATAAGAAATTGTACCAACCTTGTATTCAGAAAAGATCAGAATGATTGCCAACATTCCAAATTTGGGGGGTGACAGCTTTTGTCAACTATCCACAAGGGTCTGCACTGCTTGAGAAGGAGAATCTTCAAAGAGGCATGGCATTATTTGGCCAGAGTTGAAGTGATACAATTTGAAGACATTAAGTTACAGTATACATTTTTATTTTGATGAGAAGTCTTATTTTGAAAATAAAATTCTCTCCGGAGAATTTTATCTGCATGAGAGTGGTGATCCATCTTCAAAGTCCACGGAAATCAGATGGACATCTGGAAAGGATTTGGCAAAACATTCAAGTCAAATGCGTAGGAAAGTTAGCAGGAAGAGGAAGCGTGAGGAACCAGAGAGCTGTTCTTTGTGGCTTGCCGACCATTCTGAAGCAGGTGCGGATGGGTCAGGAGAGGTCAGCAGAGAGGATACTGGGCCAAATTCATTACAGAGCTACTTGGTTCCTGAAATGGAAGATGAAGAAGGAGAAGAAGATGATGATAATTATGGAGAAGAAAGATTGGAAGGCAATGGATGGAGAAGGAGATGAGGATGGAGTTGAAGAAGATGAACATGGTGATAAAGGAGAGGAGGTTGAGGAGAACAAAGGTGAATATGACAACAGAACACTGATGGATTCCAGTCTTCCTTTATTAAACATTGTATTCAGTCCACAGGCGCAGGTTTCAGTTCCCCATCACCATCTCTTGTGCTCAATCACCCTGTTCTTGAGGTCTTTCTTTCTTTACACCATGGTTTTCAACCTATTTGGGGGGAGGGTGTGAGAAAAGACCTTGAGCAAAATACAATGGTAAAAGACCCTTTACCTTTTTTTGTTCCCAATTCATTTTCATACCTTCCCGTCTCAACAAAAACTGTATGGAATCAACACCGTGGAGCACTGTGGGAAAACAAACAAGCAAAAATCTGCTTCCCTCTCTCTGCTGAAATCTGGAGGGGACTAAGACCTTGTGTGATAGTACATAAAATTCTAGCTTTTTCCTTCCTTCTCTCTAGATTGGGCTCAGAATGCATAGTCTGTCACTATGTGAATAGAGCCGGAAATTACCAACACGTTATCGGTCTGCTTTTTCTTCTTTACAAAAGGGGGTTTATTTACAAAATCAGCAAAAGGTGTGTTTGAGATGTTTGGGTGAATTAAGTGGGCATTTTCACAGCATGGCTTCTCCTTTGGTGTGTTTAATTGTTCTATTTAACTAATCTTTGCAGTTTAAGAAGACACTTTTAAATGAATTCTTTCCTAATAATGACCTGAGTCCTGCTCCTCTATGGAAGATCAGCAAAATTTGTGTGATCTTATTTGGAACTGACATTCTCTATTATAGTTTTGTTCCTGTTTATTGTTAAATTATCTTTTTGTTTCGCTGGAAAGGAAAAATGAGGCTTAGCTTTTTTTTTTTTTAGTTGGAGTCTCACTCTTGTCGCCCAGGCTGGAGTGCAGTGGCATGCTCATGGTCACTGCAGCCTCCACCTACCGGACTTAGGCAATCCTTCCGCCTCAGCCTTCCATGTAGCTGAAACTACAGACGCTCGCCACCACGTCTGGCTAGTTTTTGTGATTTATTGTAGAGAGGAGGTCTCACCAAGCTGCCCAGGCTGGTCTCGAACCCACGGGTTCAGGCAATCCTCTCTCCTCGGTCTCCCAAAGTGCTGGGATTATAGGCTGAGCCACCACACCCAGCTGAGTCTTAGCTTTAAATGTTAAAAGTGTATACGTTGGTTTGTTATAATAATACTACATGTGTACACAAGTAAAACAAAATTGTAGTTTATATGATGGTGCTTGGAATTAAAAATATATGTAAATGCTTGCTATAAGGTAATTTCCTATCTTTTCCCATTCTTCCAATTTTGTAAGTTTGAATTTTTATCTGATAAAATATCATTTAAAAACAAGGATGATGTTGCGTTTCAGTCCTATGGCAGGGGTTGGCAGACTTTTTTGTGAGGGGCCAGATGGCATTATATTGGGTTCTGGGAGCCATAAGATCCCTATTGCAACAACTCAGCTCTACAGTTGCAGTACAAGAGGACCCATGGACAATATGCAGATTGAAAGGCTGTTACAGCATCCAACCAAATTTTAGTTTACAAGACAGGTGATGAGCAGATTTGTCCTAGATTACCAATAAAGTTATTTTTCAATTCTTTGTTTTAGTTTAATAAGCACAGAATCAATTCACAGAGGCTATGAGATACGCTGAGAAGATGTAAGGCCACATGTAAAAGTACAATTTAAAGCAACTTGAGTAAAAGCAGACAAGCAGTATAGTAGAATTGTATCATTTATGCTAATAAGTATGACCAAGTGAAACCACGGGAAAAGATGAGCTTTAAGTTATTTTGAAATGCATACTTCTTGCATGTTATCTCTAAATTGTGCACATTGTCCACAAAGCACACTAAAAAACAAGACAGTTGACAAATCATCTTTCAAATCTTTAAGAATTTATATAAATATACCTTCAAATGTTTGTTCAGAAGTTACATGATATTTTTAAATGCATCTGTGAGAATAACTATTTTTAAATATACATTTTAGACTTGAAATAAAAAATTCCAAGGTAGATGTTTCAGTCAAAAGGCAAGCAGAAAAAGTTGAACAGGTTCTGAAGAATTTTAAGTGTAAGTTCGGTGCTCTTAATGTCTGTTGTGATGAGAAGGAATTTTATTTCTCGGTATACAAGTTGAATATCCTTTATCCAAAATGTTTGGAATCAGAAGTGTTTTGAATTTGGGATTTCTTTGGATTTCAGAATATCTGTATATACATAATGAGCGATCTTAGGGATGAGGCCCAAGTCTAACCATGCAATTCATTTATGTTTTATGTACCCCTGATATACATAGCTGAAGATAATTTTATACTAATAATATTTTCTAATACCATTGTGCATGAAGCAGTTTTGCTGTGCCCTATCACATGATGTCAGGTGTGGAATTCTTTACTGAGGGCATGAAGTCTCCACTCAAAAAGTTTCAGATTTTGGAGCATTTGGAGTTCATATTTTTAGATTAGAGATGCTGTATCTGTAGTGCATATGTTCCCCAATGTACAATGGGGTCACTCCCTGAAAAACCTATTGTAAGTTGAAAACATTATAAGATGAAAGAGCACTTAATACACTTAACGTACCAAATATTATTTAACTTAGTCTGCCTTACTTATGCTCAGAACACTTACATTAGCCTATAGCTGGGAAAATCTTATAATATAAGATAGATTATATAATCTATCTTATAATATAAGATATAATATAAGCTATAGCTGAGCTTATCTTATAATAAAATATTGACTATCTCATGTACTATGTATTGCTGGCCTGAAAAAAGGCAAAGATTCAAAATTCAATATTTAAAGTATGTTGAATTTCGATGGCTTCACATCGTCATAAAGTCAAAAAATTTCAAGTTGGACCATCATAAGTCAGGGACTATCTGTATATAAGAATGTTTTAGACAATATGGAAAGTCTCATTGATAAAAATATTTATTGCATTCACATTGTTATTACTTGCTTACTAGTAGTGGAAGTGTTTCTGGAAGAAGGGGTGCTCCTCCCAGTGGGAGATGGGTCTGCAGCCAGGTCCTTGTGTTCACATTTGGAAAGAATTTGCAAACAGACACACAGAGAAGCAGAATAAGCAAGTTGCTTTATTAAGCAAAGACAAGGATGCTCTCAAGAGAGGAGAGGGAGCAGAAACAGCCTACTAAAAACTGCTGCTTCTAGGCACAACTATTGTTGAGCCATAACTTTTATTCTTAGGGGGACTGAGGGGGGGTTTTTGAAGTGGTCTTTTCTTAGAAAGAGCTGTGTCACTGTTACTACTCCCTCACATCAGGCAGGGGAGTTTTAGGCCTTATGGGTCATAGGAGTATTGGATGGGAGAGGGAGACTCCCCTAGGGTAATTTTATGTTAATAGTATTATAAAATCAGCCGGGCGTGGTAGCGCCTGCCTGTAATTCCAGCTACTTGGAAGGCTGAGGCGGAAGGATCGCCGGAGCCCAGTAGGTCGAGGCTGAGGTGGCCGGGAGCGGCCACTGCACTCCAGTCTGGGTGACAGAGTGAGACTCCAACTCAAAAAAAAAAAAAATAGTATTATAATGAAGGTAAAAGTAGGTTATAATTATCTTAGGTCAACCTTGAATATTGATATGCATGCTCCAGGGGGTCTTTAAGCTAGTTCCTTCCTTGGTGGTCGGTTCCCACCTCAAGCAACCTGGATATAGAGACTACCGTGCTGCAGGTTTCTCTGATAAGAGCCTGAAGGGTAGGTGTGAAGCTTGCTGTCACTAGGCCATCTTGCTTCCCTGTGGGGTTTTGCACCAGTTACTACAGACATCAATGGGCTTGGACTTTCCTGTAGCCCTGAAGTTTTCCTAGTGTAACCTGCCTACTCTATCAAAAGTCCTTTTGACTTTATAAAAGAAGTTGACTAGATTCATAAAATTAATGATTTAGATGGTAAGATTTTAATGAAAAACATTGTAACAGTCTAAGCATAATATTTTACATATACCACATTTTGTCTATTCATCCATTGGTGGACATTTAGAATTCTACCTTTTGGCTATTGTGAATAATGCTGCTGTGGACATTGGTATACAACTGACTGAGTTCCTGCTAATATTTTATAATATCTTTTGAAATTCTAAGAAGAAATCTGAATAATGATTCTAAAATTCTGAGTTTCTCTTTAATCCAAACCCTTCCACAAAATTTTGAGGAAGAACTGCTTTCAATGTTGTAATTTGTCTTCCCTGTTACTAACGGATAGTAGGTCATTATGTGAGCATTTCCCTCCAAACACATAAAAAAATGTGTTTTTATCTTTAGATTTTAAAAAAGAAAAGAGATGCCAGTGAAAAAGTAAAAATGGCTGCTCCAGCAAGGCACTACAGAGTTTCAGTTTCAGAAATCATTTTGGTTTTTGTATTTTCATTCACCTGTGTTTATCAGCTTTTCAGAATCTTAACAGGCCAATCTCAGAAAAGATGGATGTTTATAATCCAGGACACCAATTTACTGATGATAGTGAAAACTATATAAATGTTTTCCAAGCAGAAGAGAATTCTCCTGCCATTTATGCTTTCCTTTGTAGGAGTGAAAATCAGAAAATTGTTTTGTGAATACTAAATTAAAGCAATGAGGTAGATGTTTCTACTAACAATTTTCTCTAAGTCACAATAGGAGGAGGAATGCAATTGTGTTATACAGAGGCACTAGGATATTTGTGTTGACTGATCTTTTTTATGGCCAAACAAACATCGAAAAACTACCTTTTCTAGGTTTTATATAAACGAGCCCCACTTTATTAGCATACTTTTCATACAAGGGGCATGACAATATATTGATTAGAAGTCTTCTGTGAATGAGAGTGCATATGACACACATTAAGGTATCAGAAATGGGAAAATTTGTAAGATTATTCAAAATCTATTGAGTGTCTTCAAAAATAATACAGGATTTTGTCAAATCCCATAGAAATATGGTATAAAATGATTAGCTACTTTGAAGTCTACCCTGTGAATCAAAAATTCAGTAAAAGACACCTTTCAGCCAACTCAGTCAATAGCCCCTAACCTCTCCAGGAGGTCTCATCTCATAAATTCCAAAGCCAGAGACTACCTAGGTTAAGATATTTGTTGAACACAATTGTAAAATAAAGAATCTGGATTGGGAAGAAGAGAGGCTCTAACTGACTCACGCTTCCAAACAATATAGTTAAATGTGCATCCAAAAGAAACTTTAGAACAGGACTTTGATAAGGCCATGTCTTTACGGAAAAGAAAATTTTTCAAAGGAACACAAAAATCTGATTCTCGTGGAAAAGTACTGCATTAATGAAGAAAATAAGACAGGATATGCTGATCCATATCCTCAGGACAAGGATGCCCCCAAGATTATAAAATAACACAAACCTGGCACAGTGGCTCACGCCTGTAATCCCAGCACTTTGGGAGGCTGAGGTGAGAGGACTGCTTGAGCCCAGGGGTTCAAGACCAGCCCGAGCAGCATGGCGAGACCTCGTCTCTACAATAAATCAAAAACATTAGCTGGGGGTGGTGGCATGCGCCTGCAATTCCAGCTACTAGGAAGGCTGAAGCAGAAGGATCACCTGAGCCCAGCAGGTCAAGGCTGTGGTAGCCGTGAACGTGTCACTGCCCTCCAGTCTGGGCAACACAGTGAGACTCTAACTCAAAAAAATAAATTAATTGATTAATTAAATAAAATCGCACAACACCCAAACAAACACCAACAAGAATCAACATAAAACGTAAAAGAGTAGGTATCTACAAAAGTACTCTGCACCAAGTAGTAGCTTACGAGTGTGTGGTTGCACATTTCTAAGAGAAGTAAACCAGGAGGAAGAGACCTCAGTAAACAGGTCTCGGCTGGCAATGCAGTTTTAGGAATTCTGGGTTGAAGCTTTGAAGTTTTGAGATTTTAAGAGCTTTGAAATAATCTAAACAGAAAAATAGAAAGGGACAGGATCAGGGGCTGTTGTATTTAGAAATTAAGAGGGGTCACAGGAGCAGAAAGGAGGTTGTAGTCACTGCTACGGTTAGTGCTGAGAGGGTAAGTAGCATGAAGACTAAAAATAGGTCTTTGATGCCCTCAGAACTTTTTATTAGAATTATAGAAGCAAAAATCAGATTTGAATATAAAAAAAGACAATAAGTGTTGAAAAAATAGACCTCTGAATGAGACTATGAATTAAAGACTATTAGAGTCCAGTGGAAGGGGAGAAACTGGATGCTAGAAAAGCCACAAGTACAGGCAAAAGTAGTGTTTTTGTTTATTATAGGGAAGACAAATTTTATTTAAAGAGAAATGGTCAATAGAAAAGGAAAAATGGAAACTTTGGAAGACTATTTACAGAGAATGAGAGTATTTCGTTCATCCTGAATTCAGATGAGGATAGAAAATGCAGTGGGAAGCTGATGGGAATTTTCCAAAACTTGTCTCAGTAAGATAAAATTTAACAAAACCTGTATCTAAACTGTTGATGACAGTACTTCTAGAGCATCTTTGGGAATTAACGTGAAAAATACTCTTTTAATTTTTTTTCATTAACACTTAGTATCTTGTGTGTAAAAATCTGAGCTTTTAAAATTTTGGCAATATGAATTTCAGAAATAATAATAATAAGTATATCAATAATTGTAGCTGTTTTGAAAAAAATCATTATTTTTGAAATCTATACTTATTGACATCGGGTTTACAAACTGAATTTTACAAACTTATCTAAACATATATTACTCGTGAACTCATGAGAAATAATATTTTCGAGAAAGAAGAGTGTCTTTAGATTTCCATAAACAATTGTTTTTAATTTGGTTTTCCAAGTCTGAGGACGAAAAGGAACAACTTACTGAGTTAACACAGTCTCTGGAATATAATTTTGATCATAAAGAAAAATAAAAAAAATTAGAAAAAGATAACTGGGTAAGATTGGCATTTTTGAACATTTTAACCATTCATTAAGTGATTTCGTTATAATTTTACTTTATTAAAAAGGAAATACAAATATATTTAGGTCTACATTTTCATAATTAAACAAATTGTTCTATTTTGAAATCATTCAGAAACTCACAGCACAAACTGAACATTTTTAAAATGCCAAAAATTGCACTTATTTTTTAATTATTTTGAAAACAGTAACGACAGTAACTTTGGCATATAATGTCAACTGCACTCTCCATTATCTATTTTGACTTTTTCTTTCTGAAGACATTTTTGCTGTCTTTGGTAGTCTTTCCTTCTTTTGGCAGTGTCCTTCTCTTCTGCATTCAAATCTTTCAATACATAAAAATCTATTTGTGCCATTCTTTAACAATATCAAAATTCACCTTGATTAAGCTTATATTTTCTTCCTGCCTCCTTCTTTTTAGTTGTAAAATATATCATGGAAATTTACACATTCCCTTAGGCACTTTGCTTGTATATTTGAGGTATACATATTATTAAACGTCTAATTGTTTTTTAAAAACATGTATATATATGTATATCATACATACAAATACGTTTCTATAACTTGAAGGCTAAGATAAGCAATTGTGTTTCTATCACAAATAAATGGAAAGTTTCCCAGTGTCTTTGAAGCCCCCAACATAGTTGCTTTTCTGTTTTTGCTGAATATTTATGTTTGTTTTCTGATTCTAATCAATATCTTACTCTCTGTCTTCCTCTAGTTTTGCAATTCTTTCATTTTGTGCGCATTGTGCTAGCAAAGACTCTGGATCTCTTCTCATAAGAGTCCGTAAGTCTCCATACATTGTGCCTTTGCTCATTTCCTTCCTTCTAAAACTCTACCTGTTTCTTTTTCCTCCTCAACGCAAGACTTCAAAGATGTTTTCTTTCCTGACTCTTTTTCTACCTTGATTGTGTGCGCGCGCGCGCGCGTGTGTGTGTGTGTGTGTGTGTGTGTGTGTATGTGTGTACTCTCTTTTCTTATAGACTGTGGTCATTGGGTATCAAAATGCATTTCTGAGTCTTTTTAAAACATTTATATTTAAGTAAGCTTTTCTTCTTCACCTTGAATACTGATGTCTGGATTATACCTAATATTTAGCAATAGGTTGATGTTTTAGATTAACATATTAAATGGATGTAAATAATTTATTTATGAAAACTCTATGTGTGGTTAAAATATTAACTGTCTGCCATATATGTCATAAACATTTCCTTCATATTATTTTCCTAAGTTTATAATTTTGTTAGAGTATTTTCAAACTATATTAGATCTCAACAAATGAGAGAGGGTCATAATTTATGGATTTGTTCCTTTTTATATGCTAGATCACGATATCTGTTTAAGCAATTATTAAACATTTACGCTTAAAAAGCTTGACTTGCTTATTTTGTACGTTCCTGCAGATGTAAGAAACTCTTAGAAATAACAAAAAAGAAGTTAAATGAATATAAATATGAAGAGATTCATTTCTATGGAGAATTAGAAACCAGCCCATTTGAAATAGATACACAGATTAATAAGCTAAAACATAAGGTAATTTTAAATCAGTTTTGGAACCAAAAACATCACTTAATTTGAAGAAATATAAATTTATCTATGTTTTGAGCAGTGAAAGAAATAATTTTCTTTGAATTGTATAGACTTCATACCAATAAAAAGAATAGCATTTTAATTTTTTTCTATGAAAAGTGCATATTCTTGATTCAAAACCATGCCATATACACCACTACATGACTCCAAATCACTAGTACCAAATCAATGTTTTGATAATAGCTTTTTTGCGATATAATTACTATATCATGCAATTCACTCATTTAAAGTATAGAATTCAGTGGTTTTTAAATATTTTTACAGAATCATGCAGTCATCACTAAAATAAAATCTTGTAACATTTTCATCACCCTAGAAAGAAATACCAATCCTTTAGCTATTACCTACCACTTTCTCCTTCCTTGCTCAACCTTAGGGATCCATGGATCTACTTTGTATAGATTTGTTCATTCCGGACATTGTATATCAATTACATCTCAATACGTGGACTTTTGTGACTGGCTTTTTTCACTTAGCCTAACATTTTCAAGGTTCATCTGTTGTTGTAGTATGTATCAGTATTAACTTTCTATCTGTTACTGAGTAATATTTCTTTGTATGGATTTGCCAAACATTATATTTATTCCTTTATCAGTTGATGGATAATTGGGCTTTTTCTTCCTTTGGGTCATTAATAATTATTCTGCTATGAGTTTTCATGTACACGTGTTTGTGTTTGCATATGCGTTAATTTTTCTTGGGTGTACTTTAAAGTGGAATGCTGGGTCATATGGTAACTCTATGCTCAACCTTTTGAGGAGCAGCTACTTTTTTTTCCAAGTGCCTGCACCATTTTACATTCCCATCAGCATGGTATACATGTTTTAACTTCTCCACATTCTTGACAATACTTAATTTCCATCTGTGTGAATCAACAAAAATTTCATCCTATGGTGTGAGGTGGTACCTCACTGCAGTTTTGATTTGAATTTCCCTAGTGATGAATGTCTTTAAGCACTTTTTTCTGTGCTCATTGGCCATTTATATCCTTTCTTTGCAGAAACATCTGTTCTTCTAAGTGTTTTTAGTTTGAGCTTTTAGATTTAGCTGTTTTATTTTGAGTCAACTTTTATATATGATATTTGGTGAGAGTCCAACTTTATGCTTTTGCATATGGATATTCAGTTGTTCAAGCACCATTTGTTGAAACAACTTTTACTTTCCCTTTTATTTTGTTTCCCTTGTTGAAAATCAGTTGACCACAAATGTGCACGTTTATCTATAGATTTTCAATTCTAATACATTGATCTAAGTCTATTTGTATGCCAGTACCGAACCAAATTTTATAAGAACTCTTTTTCAGTCATGTTGCCTATTACCAATTGTCTTATGTCATAATAAAATTTCAGTGTAATAGAACAATCTTCACTTTACTCTTTGCTTCTTGCAGATGTCTGTGGCCAGTTTATGCCTCGCTGACCCCATGACATGATGAGAAGTCAGAGTCAAACACAGAGTTCGTTTCTTTTTTACTCCATTCAAACTTTTAGTCTATCACTCATTGCTTTCCTCTTTGGTCCTCATTGCAGAATTACATGTAAAGACTAGCTGGCATACAACAAGACTGAGGAAAAGAAAAAAGAATGTGATTTAAACGTTGTTACTTTTGAATTGGTCTTGTCATATCGTTCAATTTCTAAAATTTTATTTTTTTTAATTTATATATATTTATTATAGAGTTGTAGGGTGAAAGTGAGGGTTAACTACACAAGTAGACTGCATGCAAGTGAAGTTTGAGTTTCTAGGTGGTCCTCATTCCCCCGGTAGTGCAGTAGGTACCCTTTGTGCTATCATGTACTCTCCACCTTTTCCCCTCCTACCATCCCCTAGCAGTGCCTAGCCACAGCCAATCCCACCTTTGTGCTAGTGTGACTAGAGATCAGGGCCCACTTATGAGTGAGAACATGTGGTATTCAGTTCTTTGTTTCTGTGATAGTTCACTTAGTATGGTGGTCTCCAACTGCATCCAAGTTGCTGTAAAGGCCATGATGTTGTTCTTCTTTTTGGCTGCACAATACTCCATCATGTATGTATACCACATTTTCTTTATCCAGCCCACTTTCAAAGGGCAGCAGGGTTGGTTTCATGTTTTTGCTATTGTGAATAGTGCAGCAATAAATATGTGTGTGCAGGTGCTTTGTTTTGTTTTGTTTTTTGCAGAATAATTTATGTTCCTCTGGGTATATTCTCAGAAGAGAGATTGCTGGATTGTATGGAATATTAATTTTTAGTTCTTTGAGAAATCACCACACCGCTTTCCATAATGGTTGAACATTTCAATCCCACCAACAGTATAGAACCATTCCCTTTTCTCCACAGCTGTCGCAGTATCTGTTGTTTTAATGTGAGCCATATGTACTGGAGTTCAGTGGTATCTCATTGAAGTTTTAATTTGCATTTATCTGATGATTCGTGAGGCTGCGTATTTTTTCATGTTCTGTTGGCTGCTTGTATGTTATCTTTTGAAAAATGTCTGTTCATGTCTTTTGCCCACTTTGTAATGGGATTTTTTTCCTTATTATAACTAAATTGATCTTTCGGAATGATTTTCATTACAGAATCATGTGATAAACCAGTTTGTATAAAGTAAGACTATGAGGAAAAGAAAAAAATGTGATTTGAAGTTGTATCATACTTCTGAATTGCTTTTAAGTTACATTGTTCAATTTTTAAAATGTTAAATGGCTTCTATTATTCCTTGAATTATCAGACTACAAAAATATTAATGTAGAATAATTTAGACTTTCTATCATTTAGATTTGATTCTGAATTAAATGATCAATTTAGTTGATATTGCTGACAAACATTTTAAACTTCAACTTTTTTTCACTAATTTAAAACTGAACACTCAAAAGGAAACAAAAGCGGAATAATTTTTCAGGTTATAATTATTTTTAAAATGTATCCTTTTAGACCTTTTAGAAATTGCAGAGTTTTTCAGAGGTTGTACTAGTTTACACTCCCACCAACAGTATTGAAGTGTTCCCTTTTCCCCTGCATTCTCTCCAGCATCTGTTGTTTTTTGAGTTATTGATGACGGCCATCCTGACTGGAGTTAGGTGGTATCTCAGTGTGGTTTTAATTTGCATTTCTTTGATGACAAGTGAGGCTGAGCATTTTTTCATGTATTTGTTGGCTGCTCGTATGTCTTCTTTTGAGAAATATCTATTCATATATTTTGCCCACTTGGTAATGGGGCTGTTTATTTTTTTCTTTTCAGCACATTTGAGTTCCTTGTAGATCCTAGATGTTAAGCCTTTGTCAGATATACAGTTGGCAAATATTTTTTCCCAGTCCATGGGCTGTCTCTATGCTCTCTTGATGGTTTCTTTGACTTTGCAGAGGCTTGTCAGTTTGATGAGGTCCCACTTGTCTATGCTTTTAGGGCATGGGCATGTGGGGTTTGGGTCAGGAATTGGTTGCCAGTTCCAATTTCCATAAGGGTGTTTCCTGAATTTTCTAAGGTTCTTATAGTTTGAGGCTTTATGTTTAGGTCTTTGATCCATTTAGAGTTGACTTTTGTGTATGGTGACCTTCTATACACCCCACAATCCCCCTACTGGGAAAATACCCAGAGGAACTCAAATCACTCTATGAAAAAGATACCTGCACACGTATTTTTTATTGCAACATTGTTCACAACAGGAAAAACATGGAACCAACCATGTTGCCCATCAAAAGAGGATTAGATTTTTAAAATGTGGTATAAATTCATGATGGAATATTACACAGCCATAAAGGACAAAATTATGAATTTTGCAGCAACTTGGATGGACTTAGAGTCTATAATACTGAGTGATCTATCACAGAAACAAAGAACTGAGTATCACATGTTCTCACTCATAAATGGACCTTGAACAATTATTGTAATACTATAAGAAAATGATTGTCAGTAGTGGGAAATTGCTGGAGATGGGGGGCGGAATTGGCAGTAGTGGTAGTCTGCCGAGGTATGGGGGCACACCTCATCAGCAAGGGTACCTGCATAACAAACATTTGTATACTTAACCCTGAATTGTACCCTGTATCCTTAAAATAAAATATTTTTTTAAAAAGCCAAAAAAATGTATCCTTTTCATTTGTTTTAGACCAAAGAATCATCTCAAGTGAACTTAGGGCAATTAAAAGAGAATGATATTGCTTCAATAAGAAATAATATGGAATTCATAATTAAAGATCTAGGATCTGAAGTGTCCAAATTAAAAACTACTAATGACTTCAATGAAACCAATTTGAAAAAATATAAGGAATTCTATCAAGAAGAATTAAAAGCTAACATATCCCAGCTAAATAAACTAAACAAGTAAAAACATAGAATCATAGGAAATAAATTAAGTTCACTAATGTTCCTGGAAAGCATGATTCTTAGTGAAACCAGTTCATGATATTAGTGGGAAGTGAAAGTTAAATAGACTATATAATTTTGGAAAATAATGTTAATAAATGAAATTACCTTAAAAATGTTAGTCCAGGACAGTTTATGCCTCTCCTTTATTTTTTCAGTTTTACATGGTTTTTCCCCTCTTTAATATTCCCATGTAGTTAATTTGATCTATTAGTTTTTCCGCTAAGTATTTTTGAAGCTTTATCATTTAGACTGTGGTCTTTTTATACAATTGTTGGCATTCCTTTAAATAAAACTATTAATAGCTTTAACTATCTTTTAATAGACTACAACTTAAACAAAAGGGTTAAATACTACTACTCCTCTGGGCACTTTCTGGCGCTCAGTCAATTAACCTTTCTTGATTGTGATCTTTGGTATTATCACTAGAGGTTACCTTGAGAAACTATCCTGCGTATTTTTTTCAACTCTACATGAAAACATTACTTGCAAAATAAGGAATGACTAACACAGGTATGAAGGGAAGTATAATTCAGAATGTGGATACAAATAACATTTTGGTCAGTGTGTGTGGAAGACAAAAAGGGCATGCCCCACTTCTGATGCCCTGATAACACTCTTAGAGCTAATTGCCTTTGAAACTTCTGTAATTCTTTTTTATCACAAATTCAGCTATGTCATTCTCCCTAGAAGCTGTTACTCTGAATTATTCTTCAGGACCCAATGCTTACTTTTTTCCAGATAATGGGTAAAATCTACAAGAGTAAAATGTCTTTCAGGGACTTTAAAAAAAATCTCTAAATTGGTTTACTAAATACAAGTATTTATAGTTTTTTCTTTTTAGTTTTAGTTTTTTATTGTATATATTTAAGGAGTACAGCATGATATTTTGGTATATTTATACCTAGTAAAATGGTTATCATAGTCAAGTAAATTGCCATATTTATCATCTCACATTTCTGACTTTTAAATACAAGTGTGTCTAATGGTATCCTCAAGAATCTTACGAGGAGGATCATTCTAGAAAACAGCAAGTGTTACCTGTTCAGCCATATTTTTTTTATTTTAAAATTGTGGGGTAAAATTAAGGGTTAGGTATACAAATATTCATTGTGTAGGTACCCTTGTTGATGAAGTGTGCCCCCACTTCCCCAGGCAGATATTGACTACTGTTAATCCCACTTCCCTGCCCCCCCATAGTTTCCTGCTACTGTCAATCCTTTTCTTAAAGTATTACAGTAGTTGTTTAAGGTCCACTTATGAGTGTGAACATGTGATACTCAGATCTTTGTTTCTGTGAAAGATCACTCCGTACATCCAGGTTATTGTGAAATTCATGATTTTGTTCTTCTTAATGACTGCATAATATTCCATTGTGTATATGAACCAATGGAATGATTTTTTTTTATTCAGTCCTCTTTTATGGGCAGCACAGTTGGTTCCATGTTCTTGCTATTGTGAACAATGTGTTCAGCCATATTTTATTGATAACTATTTCTGTACCCTTCTTGTTTGAATTTCTTGTTTGTTAGACATACCACTAGAAATATGTATACTTCTTTAGAACAATTTTAAATCTTGATTACTTATGGTAAACATTCTATTACATATATTTCATGTTAAAACATTGTTTGATGGGAAACTAAATCATTTGCTTGTCATTTAAGAAAAAAATTAAATTCTAGGTTTTAGTCTTTTGCAATCTTCAGAGAACTCAATAAACTATTAAAGGTCAGTACTAACCTTATTGTGGAGAAACGGCAGACCATATCTTTACTTACCATTCATAATACAAATCCAGTCCTAGAGTTATCTTGTATTAGAAACCTTAATAGTTTAGGACTCAACAGAAAATTTATTCCAAAAGAAAACTTATGGTTCTGTACCTCAAGCATATAGACTTCAAATAATGGCATTGAGAACAACTTTTTTGACTTATTAATATTAGCCATTTTTACCAGAGTTAGATGGTACCTTATTGTAGTTTTGATTTGCATTTCTCTGAAGATTAGTGAAGCTGTGCATTTCTTCATTTATCTGTTGATGCTTGTATGGCATCTTTTGAGAAGTGTTGGTTCATGTACTTGGCCCACTTTTTAATGTGATTGTTTTTTTCTTTTACATTGAGTTCCCTGTAGCTCCTGGATGTTAGGCCTTAGTCAGAAGCATAATTTGCAAATGTTTTTTCCATTCTGTGGATTGTCTCTGTACTCTCTTGAGGTTTTACATTTAGGTCTTTAATCTATTTTGAGTTGGTTTTTGTATATGGTGATTAGTAGGGGTCCAGTTTCATTTGTTGCAAGTGGTTAGCCAGTTTTCTAGCACCATTTGCTAAATATGGTCTCCTTTCCCTAGTGATTGTTATTGGTGGCTTTGTCAAAGATGAGTTGGTTGAGAGACCAAGTTTTTATTTCTGGAATCTCTGTCCTGTTCCATTGGTCTGTGTGCCTATTCTTGTACTAATACCAGGCTATTTTGGTTACTGTAGCCTTGTAATAAAGTTTAAAATCTGGAAGTGTGATAATTCCCACATTGTTCCTTTTTCAAGAATTGTTTTGACTATTCTTGGTTTTGGGGGGTTTTTGTTGTTGTTGTTGTTTTTGTTTGTTTCCATATGAATTTCGGTAATGTTTCCAGATCTCAGAAAAATGATGTTGGTAATTTGAAGGGTATTGCATCTTGACAATATTGATTCCTCCAATCCATGAGCATAAGATGTTTTTCCATTTATTGATGTTATCCTGAATTTCTTTGAGCAGTACTTTATAGTTTTCATTGTAAAGATCTTTCACTTCTCTGGTTAGGTGGATGCCAAGGTATTTCATTTTTGTGGCTATTGTGAAAAGGATTGTGCATTTTATGTGATTTTCTGCCTGCTTGTTACTAGTATATAGAAATGCAACTGTCTTTTGCACGTTGATTTTGTACCCTGAGACTTTACCAAAGTTGTTTATCAATGTGAGAAGGCTTTTGACAAACTTCCTAGCATTTTCTTTTTTGTTGTTGTTTTATAAATTTTTTATTTTTTTATTTTATATATTTCTAATTTATTATTTTAAAGATGTGGGCAATTCAGTGTTAAGCATACAAATGTTTGCTATGCAGGTACCCTTGTTGATGTGGTATGCTCCCCCTTCCCTAGCAGATTCCCACTACTGCCAATCAGCCCCACCTGCCAGCAGTTCCCCACTACTGCCAATCCTTTTCTTATAGTATTACAATAAGTGCTCAAGGTCCGCTTATGAGTGAGAATATGTGATATACAGTTCTTTGTTTCTGTGATAGATCACTCAGTATTATAAACTCTAAATCCATCCAAGTTGCTGCAAAGTTCATAATGTTGTCCTTCTTTATGGCTACGTAATATTCCATCATGTATATGTGCCACTTAAAAAAAAATCTAGCCCTTTTTCAATGGGCGGCACCGTTGGTTCCATGTTTTTGTTTTTGTGAACAATGATGCAATAAACATGTGTATGCAGGTATCTTTTTCATAGAGTGATTTGAGGTCTTCTGAGTATATTCCCAGTAAGGAGATTATGAGGTCATATGGAAGGTCAATTTTTAGATCTTTTAGGAATCACCAAACTGTTTTCCACAGAGGTTGTACTAGTTTACACTCCCACCAACAGTATTGAAGTGTTCCCTTTTCGCCACATCTTCTCCAGTATCTGTTATTTTTTGAGTTAGTGATGATGGCCATTCTGACTGGAGTTAGGTGGTGTCTCAGTGTGGTTTTAATTTGCATTTCTTTGATGACTAGTGAGACTGAACACTTTTTCATGTATTTGTTGACTGCTCATGTCTTCTTCTGAGAAGCATCTATTCATATCTTTTGCCCACTTTGTAATGGGGCTGTTTCCTTTGCTTAGCATGTTTGAGTTCCTTGTAGGTTCTAAATGTTAGGCTTTTGTCAGACATACAGTTGTCAAATATTTTTTCCTAGTATGTGACCTGTTTCCCTGCCCTCTGAATTATTTCTTTGGCTTTGCAGAAGCTTGTCAGTCTGATGAAGTTTCATGCTCTTACAGTCTGGACAGTTGGGGTTTTGATTAGAAATTGGTGGCTAGTTCTAATTTCCATTAGGAAATCTGCATTTTTTAAGGTTTTTATAGTTTGAGGTTTTATGTTTAGGTTTTTGATCCATTTACAGTTGATTTTTGTGTATGGTGATAGGTAGGGGGACAGACTCCCTAGCATTTTCAATGTATAGAATTATAGTGTCTGCAAACAGGGATAGATTAACTTTCTATTTTTCTATTTGGATTTCCCTGATTTCCTTCTTTTGCCTGATTGCTCTGGTTAGTACTTCTAGCATTATGTTGAGCAGGAGGAGTGAGAGTGTGTATCCTTGTCTTGTTCCCATTCTTAGGAGAAATGTTTTCCAGCTTCTGCCCATTGAGCAAAATGTTGGCTGTGATTTTTATCACAGATGACTTTTACTGTTTTGAAGACTGCTTCTTCTTCTATGTCTAGGTACTCAAAGTTTTTTATTATAAAGGAATGCTGAATTTTGCTGAATGTTTCTTCTGCATCAAATGATATAATCATGTGGTTCTTAAACATCTCTTGAAGGGCTGATCTAGAGGCAGTATATCCTTTCAGAGATTGGCTGTCTGGGAAGGATTTTAGTTAGCTATCACTTACAAAATTTAGCTTCTTGTCTTAGAAGCTTAGAATTCTTGGCTGAAATTGCCTTTTTAAAATTTTTTATTTTAAAGATGTGGGATAAAATTCAGGATTAGGTATATAAGTGGTCATAATACAGGTAAAGTTTGGGCCTTCCTTTGGTCTCCATTTTGTCTGATTTGAGGTCAGATATCCTTATTAATGTTGCTTCCCCCTGCCCCCACCCCAGCAGTATCCCACTACTGTCAATCCCTTTCTTATAGTATTATGGTAAATGTTCAGGGTTCACTTATGAGTGAGAACATATGATACTCTGTTCTTTGTTTCTGTGATAGATCAAGTTGCTGTGAAGTTCATATGTTTGTCCTTCTTTATGGCTGCAAAATATTCCATTGTGTATATGTACCACATTTTTTATCCAGTTCAGTTTCGATGGGCAGCACAGTTGGTTCCATATTTTTGCTATTGTGAATAGTGTTACAGTAAACACTATGCATGCGCAGGTATCTTTTCTGTAGAATGATTTAAGTTCCTCTGGGTATGTTCCCAGTAGGGGGATTGCTGGGTCATATTGAAGGTCAATGTCTAATGAAATTGCTCATTTTTAAGAACATTAGAAATTGGACTCCAGTCTCTTTTGGCTTGTAGTGTTTCTGCAGATAAGTCTGGAGTGATTTTGATATGTCTTCCTCGATAGGTAGTTTGACCTTTCTCTCTCCCTGCATTTAGAATTTTTTTCTTTTATTCTTGCTTTGTGGAGGCTGATTAGTATTTGCTTGGGTATGACCTTCTCATGTGATACCTTGTGGGGGTTCTCTGACTCTCTTGTACTTGAATGGCCACATCTCTAGTAAGATGTGGAAAGTTTTCTTGGATGACCTCATGGAATACTTTTTCCATGGTGTTCTCAGTTTTCTTTTCTACTTCCGAGATGCCAATCAAGCATAGATTTGGCTTCTTGATATAGTCCTGCACCTCTTGGAGGCTTTCCACCTTCTTTTTGAACTTTTTTTTTTCCTATGTTTTTGACAGACTGGGTTAGTCTCATATTTTGGTCTTCAATCTCTGAGATTCTTTTCCTCTGCCTGGTTGATCCTACTTCCTATGCTTATTACTGTGTTTTTAATGTCCAGGATAAAAATTTCCATTTCCATCATTTCAGAAAGGGTTTTTTTTGAAAGTGGCCAAGTCCACATTTACTTCTGGCATTACTTCAGTGAGTTTCACTTCTAGTTTCTCTTGGTTCCTGCTTATTTTTGCCATCCAATATTTGATTTATGTGGCTATCATCTGGGGCAGGTCATTCTGGGGGGATTCCATTGTTTGTGCTCTGATAGGCACTGTCTCTTTAGGAGTCTGAGGACTGTCTATATTTTTTTCATTGATTTTTTTCCTCATTTATGACAGGCCTCTTTTCCCTCTCTATAATTTCATTTTGGTTTTGTTGCTCTGAATTTATTCTGTGACCCTGTGTTCTAGGGTTTTTTCCTATTGTTCAATCCAGGACACCTAGCGGGAGAGGGAGGAACATTCACTTCTGCTTCTTGCTTCACCTTGTGGCAGGTTTCTGTCACTGCAGATTTTCTCTCCTGCTGTTACACTAATTGGGCCAGCTGCTAGCACTGTGCAGAGGGTAAGCAGGGGAATGGGTCTCCCATTTGCTGTCTGTGGTCCACAGTCCAGAAGCCTGAGAGAGCTTCTGGGTATTCGTCTTGTCACTCCCTTTTTGTTCAGGTCCATACCCTGCTCTTGAAACAGAGTGAGCTCTCTGCACAAAGTAGGGGACAGGCTTCATCCTACAGGGATACAAATTGGAGGTGGCTCTTCCTGATCTCAATGGAAAGTTGGCTACCAGCCACCAGTCAGCCAAGTTCACTCCACAGGTAGACTTTCGCACCAGCGAGTCAGTGCTCATGATGTCTGAATGAGCATGGGTCCGTTTTTCCATGTTGCATTTGGTCTGCGGTTGCCCATTGCTGTGCACTGCCCAGAACTCCTCCCATCTGGGACCAACAACCCATGCAAGGCTGGGAAAGTGTGAACTGCCCCAAAGCATCTTAGACACACTCACCCACTTTCAATCACCAGGTAGGGCTTCAGTTCTTGTGAGACCCTGGCACAAGGCAGGGAATGGGGCAGCCAGCAGACTCCATCGCTTTCTGGTCTCTATGAATTCACAGAGACCTTTGCTAAGTGCAGGGTGTTTCACCCATCGCAAAGTGTTCAAGGTGGTTTCTGTCTATCAGTGGTTAGGTACCTACTTTCTGCCTTGCTAGGGAGAGAGGCACTGTTATGCTGCTGCATGGTGGTCATCTTGGAAAAGTAACCTGACAAGGTTCTCTTTCTGGGTTCAATTTGTAAAAATTCATCACGCTTTAATCTTATGTTTGTTTTTTTTTCTCCATGAAATAATACTTCAAAAAAATCTTAAAATAAAAAGTCTTTGAAAATCTATTCATGTGAACAATACTTTATATGCTGGGAGACATAAAGAAGTTGTTAATAAAGGAATAGATCATTCCTATTTAATAGAAATGTTTAATATTATAATCAAGTAAATTCTTTCTAAATCAATTTACACACTTAATGTGATCTAAGTAAAAATATTAAGAAGGTTTTTGAAACTAGATATACAAATTGTAACATTCACACAAAAAATGTAAACTTGAAAAAACAGTCATGGAAATGCTAACAAGAAAGGGGAACAAATACCAAAACTTATGATAAAACTATGATAATGCAAACATTTTGTCACAATCACATGAAGATTTGACAGATAAATGTAAAAAAATTGAAATACCAGAAAGTAAACCATATATAAGAATTGTCCACATGTTAAAGATGGCACTTTAAATCAGTAAGAATAAGCATATTATTTTACAAATGATGTTCAAACAATTATGTAGCATTTAGTACAATTATTTTTGCGTCTTTACCCCACCCTCTACTCCAAAAATAAATTCCGAGCAGAATAAAGACTTGAACAAAAAATAACAACAAAAACAAACTAAAAGAAAAGAGAAGCACTTAAAAATAATATCAGAGTGGACCAGTGGGCTAGTTCTTTGTAAACTTAATGCAAAATTCAGCAGCCCATAAAGGAAAAAAATGAATCAAAATGGCATTAAAAAATGTAAATAGGAAAGAAAATACCTTCATGGGAAAAAAATATCATTAATAATAATGTCAATTGGCAATTAATAAAGAACAAACTGGAAAAATCATTTGAAGACATGAAAAGGGACAAATCGCCTTCACATAGAAAGCATTTATTGGAACCAATTTTTAAAACCTAAAGAAAGTCATTAGCAAGATTGTAATCTGGGAAGTTTCTTTGTACCTAGTGAAATCGCTTGGTCTGTGTGTATGCCTCAAACTCCAAATTGCAATTTTTGCTTTCAAAATAAAATGTTTTAAATTTAGAGTCCTGTCTCTATATTGTATTTGCCTATGACAGCCTAGATATAGTTTATTTCAGATGTAATCTTCTTTAAAACCAGTAGCTACAATAGTTTGGAGGAGCATAAGCAGAACTTGGATTTAGGAACAAATTTTTTGCTATTAAGTAAATGAGAAAAACACTAAAATTCTGTGAGCAACTTTATTAATCTATAAAATTAGGTAGTTTATAAAGCTTGTTCCAAGTTGATTTCATTTTCCCCTCTAAGAAATGCTGATCAAAGAGATTTTGTCACTTTATATAACCCCATACTTCTCAAAGACTTTGCTAATTTTAAATAATTTATTTTTCTTCATTTTCATATGACTGAGTTAATTTGAAGTTTTGGTCTCCAAGCTCTGATTTTGTTTTATTTTGCTTTGTGTTTCCTGCCTAGCATAGTCTGTTGTTAAGAATATATATATATATATATATATTTTTTTTTGAGTTGGAGTCTCACTCCGTCACCCAGATTGGAGTGCAGTGGCCGCTCCCAGTCACTGCAGCCTCGACCTGCTGGGCTCCATCTCAGCCTTCCAAGTAGCTGGAACTACAGGCGTGCGCTACCACGCCCGGCTAGTTTTTGATTTTTTTTTTTTTATTGTAGAGATGAGGTCTCGCCAAGTTGCCCAGGCGGGTCTCGAACCCGCAGGCTCTGGCAATCCGCTAACTTCAGTCTCCCAAGGCGAGGGATTACAGGCTAAGCCACTGAGCCCGGCTATTGTTAAGATTTAAGACTATGTTTTGAAATTTGAAATTTCTGAAGTGAATTATTCAGTTCCAGAAGTTCAGTTTGGTTCCTTCTCAGAATGGCCAGGTCAACTTTCAATTTTTTGACTGGTTTATTTGATTTGGGTATTCGCTTTTCTTGGGTCTCACTGAGTTACTTTATCATCCATAGTCTGAATTCTATGTTGGTTATTGGAATAATTTATCCTGGCTAGCATTCGTTGCTCAGGAGTGGTAAGAATCCTTTGTAAAGGTGTTGAAACAGCCTGGCTTTTGGTATTTCCAGTTTTCTTGCACTGATTCTTTCTCAGTTGTATATATAGACTCTTCTTTTTTAATATATATATTTTTTGAATTTGCCATCACTGGGATGGTACTATTTAAGATTTTCTTTGATCTCTCCTTTAGGAATATGTCTGTAGTGTATGTTGTGCGTGGTTGATTTGTTTGGTTTTATGCCCTGGCATACATTTTCTCTAGACTCGCAGGCAGCAGGGGCAGAGGCAGCAGTGGTGGAGACTAGGGGGGAGAGAATAGCAGCAACTTCTGGAAACTGTGTCCTCAGCAGAGCACTGAGTGGCAGCTGCAGAACTCAGGTGGGACAGAGCAGCTGCAAGGTGTTGTCAGGCCTTGCTGAAAGTAGCTAGCAGTGCAGGTTTGTGGCATCAGAACTGTGGATGCATATTCTCATCCGATCTCTTCACTCCCTCTCTAAGCCGTAGGTAACAGCGACTCTGCCTGTCAGTGAATTGTGGAGACATCCTCTCTCCCAGTGTTCTCTCTGACTCACATGTGGGAAGGATGAAGGCGGTTTTGGTGACAGGTGGCAGGGGCCCAGCTGAGATGCTGACTCAGCGTTCAGTTGGGGATGGGACGACTGCTCTCTGATTGGATGCTGCAGGGTGGCACACAGTGGTAGCTATTCCCCTCCTGGTCAGAAGCTGAGGGCCTGGGGGTCTCTGGCATTTGCTCCTTGTCTGGACAGAAGCCATGGACATGGGGTTTTGTGGCAATGGCTTCCTACTTGGATGGAAGCTGCAGGGGTAAGAGTCTGCAGTGGCTGCTCTCCACCTTGTTAAAAGCCACGGGGACAGGAGTGTGTGTCATCAGTCTTGTAGACACAGAGGCTCACCTCATCTTTCCATTCCCTCCACAAGCTGCAGGCAGCAGGGACACCACCGGGCTGGGAGTGGCAGCGGTACCCTGGCCCCCTGTTCCTTCTCTAGCCCACATGGTAGAGACAAAGGCAGTGGTGGCAGGGACTGTAGGAAGTGTATCCACTGCCTCTGCAAGTTGGTAGACTCCTGGGGTATAGCCGTGGAGGCAGCCTTCGGATTGGCTTGGGCAGTTAGTGGTGTGGGCCTGACTCTGAAACAGGTGAATGGCTTTGGTGGGGTGCAGTGAAAGGAGGAGGGGGCACCCACGTGAAACAGTTTGCAGCTGTAGTATCTTCTTGTGGGTGCACAAATGCACCTGACCTCCTTCTTTGGTGGCATAGTGGTGGCTAGCACTGGATCTCTCAAGGAACACGAGCTCACTGGGTTCCACGTGGGCTTGAGTGGTGCCTCTGTCCAGATTCCAGGCAACTTCCTGCATTCAACTGGATTATAAAAGCGTTGCATGGAGGAGTCCTCTGTCCCTTGACTAGGGTTGCAGTGGTCTAGGAGGTGTGTAAAACCCTGGGGGAATCGCTCACTTACCCCTTTTCTTCCTGGGGAATCTTCTCTGAGTTCTTTGCCAGGGCCAGATTGGCAGGAAGCTTGGGCTCACACTCTTTCTCCTTTACTCTCAGTGAACTCAGCCACTTTCCTGATAAATGTCCATGTGCTATTCCAGAGGGTCTCCTGAAGAGCTAATATGTACTCACTATTTCAGAACTTCTTGATGAGAGAGGTGCTCACCTGCTGCTTCCAGTCAGCCATCTCAGACCCAACCTCTAGAATAGTTACTTTTCTGGTCTTAGCAGAAGATGAGAAAATAATATATCTCATACCCATCAAGCACTTCCTGTGTTACAAAAAGTGTTTTAGTCCTTCTCATATAACCCTGAACAAGACAGTGGGTGATGTGCTATTATTATCACCTCCATGTTTTAGAAGATTTTGGGGGGCATAAAGTTACCTTAATCTTCACAGTAAGCAATTTCATATTCAGAGCTTATCCTTAACCAATACAGTATATGGTATTAGAATTAGCCAGAGAGGTGTAGTTGATTTATGCATGAGCAGAACTAAGAAAGGAAGTGTCTTAGAACACAAGAAAAGGTTTTGGGGAACGTATTGGTGTTGGAAATTCAAAAGGCTCAAGAATGCCACAGGTTATTATTAGAGCAGAAGATGAAGATCTTTTAAAAGTATTGTTGTAGGTCATAAATGATATCTAGAATATTCTCTGGGTTATACAAGTACACATTGGAATTGCTTTTTAATTCCAATAAAGTCATAGGCAATAAAGAGCTATGTTTATATGGGTTGCACACTACCTTGGGTGATCAGCTGCTAAATGTTTATATGGGTTGCACACTACCTTGGGTGATCAGCTGCTAAATATTAAAATTAGTTGCAAAGTTCAAGAATCACTTGAGTAGAGGAGACATATACAAGAAAAGGAGAAAACAAAGCACAGCAGAGAGGAGGCCTAGATAAATTCAGAGAATAGTAAATTTTACTCATATTTGGTCCTATACATGTTGATAAATACAAGAGACACAGGCAAGCTTTATGCATTTTTAGGGTTTCAGGGTATAAAAGTTATATTCAAGAAGCTCTGTGGTGAGAGTAAAGAATGTATTTTAGACTATTTCCTTTACTTCCTGTGATATGACATGACACTTTATTTATGGCATTCTTCATTTCCATGTATCTCAGTGTGTAGATCAGAGAGTTAAGCATGAGGGCAATGTTGGTGTAAAAGAGAGCAAACACTTTGTCTCTACAGGTAAAGTAGTTGCTTATAAATAAAAAAATATAAAATATATATATATAAATATAAAATACAATAAAGACGCAAAAAGAAAAAAAAAGGACTACCACGGCAATATGTAAACTGCATGTGGAAAGAGCTTTGTGGCAATTCTCTGCAAAGTAGGATATATAAGATCACAGCATAAGATATCAAGACCACAAAAGTCACCAGACCTGTATTTGAATTTAACTCTGCTGTTATCAGTGCAGGCCAGTTTTAGCAAAGGATACACATCACAGAAGTAGTGATCTATTTCACTGGGGCCACAATAGGGTAAGAAGATGGCAAGGAGAAACTGACCAAAGGGATGCAGAAATCCCCCTGGCACAGGAAGTCACAATCCTGGTCTCACACCTCCACCTGCTCATGGTGGGGATGTAGTGCAGGGGTCTGCAGATGATCAGCCAGTCACAAGCCATCCTTGTAAGGATGAAGATCCCAATACCCCCAAAGAAGCACATGGTCAAGACCTGTGTCAGGCAGCCATTTTATGAAATGGTCGTTTTTCTTGTCAGCAAGTCAATGATTCGCTTGGGAATTACATTGGAGATGTAGCAAATATCTGAGAGTGAAAGATTGTTCAGAAAGAAATATGAACTGGTTAATAAACTGACTGCAGGTAATTGAAATCATGATAAGCACGCTTCTAACTAAAATTGCAATGTAACCAAGTAAGAACAGTAAAAAACAGATGACTTATATTTCATTTTTCTGAGACGATCCTAAGAGAACAAATTCTGTGATGTTATTTCTATATTCCAAGATCCAGAACAATTTGTAGTTATCTGAAATTAGATAAATTATGAATTCTTATGCTATACCGAATATGGTGGTATGTAGCATCCCTTGACTTGGAGCAGATTATTATAGAAAAGGTAAAAAAAAAAAAAAGTTTTTATTTATGAAAGCTTTCCTATAGAGCTTTTTGTCACTTTTTTGAAAACATGAATTACTTGTAAAACATTTTAGGTCCCAGAAATGAAGTCTAGCATTGCAGAATACAGTATATTTATGCAATCATTCTATCAGCCCCAACAGAATTATAGAATTGGCATTTCTAGTGAAAAAAAAATCAGATCTCTCCTTGCTGTTCTCACTGTTTATTATTAAGCAAACACACACAAAATGAAAAATACCAAAAATGTACAAATGCATGAAGGATAGCAAGTGGGTAATGTTATATTTGAGAAACTTTCTGCCATGTATCTTGTTTTCAAAGGTTCTTTCTACATAGGACATTCAATAGATGTATTTGGAATCATGAGGCAGTTCATGTGACTTTGCTTGTGCTTAATTTATAAATGGGTTTAATTTATAAGTAAGGAATTATATTTCACAAAGGGATAACAAGATATGTTATCTCTAAGCATTATCAACTCAAATTTTTTAAAAAGTATTTAACATTCAGTAAGGCCTTTTAGGATAATAATAGATTTAGTTTGGATCTCAGTATCTCAACTAATGCCTTACCCACCTGCATAAATTAACTTCTGTTTAATTGATGTACAAAAATTGTTCAAACTCTTCTTAACCAGCCATTCTGAAAGTGTGGGCTGCTTCCAGTTCTCATATTACTAATCTTAGTACCTCAGGCTGGCCTCTCTCACTTTCATTCTCATTATTTTTAACTTTCTCCTCCTCCTTGTCACTGTTACAAAGTAATATAATACCAACTCTATTAATGGTAATCATATTAATAATTAATAGTATTAGTAATTGCTCTTAAACCTATTACTATTAAACCTAAATACTATTAATAGTATTAATTTTTTTTTTTTTTTGAGTTGGAGTCTCACTCTGTCGCCCAGACTAGAGTGCAGTGG